>NW_018164622.1:1339027-1343246 GCF_001263595.1 Phalaenopsis equestris | reverse complement strand
GTTTGCGAACAACGAGCCGTTTTGACAGCCCTAATAGTTGTACATCTGCTAATATATTTGGTTATATATATATATATATATATATATTGGGGCATTTACAAGATACAAACCACACGCATAGCATGCAAATCTTATATATTTACATATCGAACACCTAAACTTTACCTTTTTACATTTATACCACCCAAACCTTTAGTATCAGATAAAAAATACCTCCATTTTAACTTTTAAAAAGATAAATACACCTTTTCATACATAGATAAGGTGGCATGCATGTAAAGATTGAAGTTTAGGTGTTAGATATGTAAATACATACGAATTGAGTTGGTATGTATCTAAATCTCCCTTTCTTTTCCAATCTAAAATTAGATTTTCCATAATTTTGTTCTATGTGGCGCAGGACATTATCACCAGCATTATTATCCCAAGAGTCCTTTATTAATTCCTTGGAATACCTACTTTGGCTCATAACTAATATATTAATGTTATTAGGAGGCAAGATTGGCCACTGAACAGGTAGTAATTTCTACTGGAAAGGCTGTTGAAATATAAACTTGATTTTAGTTGTTTAAATAAAGCTTAATTTCTATAAGCTTATTCTAGAATATGTGGTAGGTATGAAATTATTGTGTAGTAGGTGTGGTAGGTGTGGTAGGTGTGGAATTATTTGTAACCATTCGATTGGAATTGTGGTGGCACAATCCTAGCCATTAATTTAGGAAGTGCCACTAGTATAAATAGGGGTGGAGTCATTGAGTTTGTATCAAGCCAAGTAAATGTATTAAATAAGAGTGAAGCTTCAATCATAAGTTTTTTAGCCTTTGTCATATCCTAAAAGCTTCTTCATTCCAACAAAGACATGGAGATGATAAGCTAGTTGAAGGATACAAACTTAAATGGGAGAAAAATAGGCGACAAGCCCAATATTTCGCTTCGATTGCTTCCTGATTTTGTGGAGAACAATACCAAAAAAACCCACTGAGGCAGCCATGGAGATGATGCAAACATTTGATGATCTGAGCAGCATAGTTGATGTCAATGTTTCACAAAAAGGTTTTACTCGACCAACTTTGCTCTCTTACTAGTTCACGGATAGCACTCGATTTCTACGTATTTACATATCTAACACCTGAACTTTAATTTGTGCATACATGTCACCTTATCTATGCATGAAAAAGTGGAATTCGCTTTTTAAATTTTAAAATGATGGTACTTTTGATGTGATTTGAAAGATTTGGGTGGTATAAATGTAAAAAACCAAAGTTTAGTTGTTGGACATGTAAATACATATGAATATGAATTGGGTGGTATGCACGCAAATGTCTCTTTTGTTCATCAATGTGAGTTCTTTCATGTGAATGTCTCTTTTGTTCATCAATGTGAGTTCTTTCATGATCCCTTTCCTACTGCTTCCTTCAAATTTGATTCTTGTCGTATAAAATCTTTTATATTGAAATAAATACATTGTTGTGGCTATTGAGATAAATTCCTACAAGTGCCAAGGGACATGATAGGGATGTTTGAGAGAGATGCCACAAAGAGAAATTGTCATGAGGTATTTATAAAGTTGGCTTTTGAAACATGCCTATAAAAGGTGTTATTAATGTGGTACAATCACATCAATGAAGATTTGAATCAACCAAAGTTATAGTGGATGTTCGATTGATGTTGATTTCATCATATCTTCATGTGATCTTTTGACTTTGCACATACTCCCTTTTTATACATACCACCAAACACAACAGCATTAAGCCAAAATAGGCCGAAAATATGACTAAAAATGTGATGATCATATAACTCCAATACATAAAAATAACTTTATATTTTCTCATCATGTATAACATATCAATTATAACATTACTCTTACATGAACATTCAGGGATTCAACATGATGGACTCAATAACATGCATGTTATTTATTTGGTGTCTATCATAGGATATGTTTGATAATACGGTCATTAAACGACATAACATCATCATCCACTTCCATACATATGATAAAGAGATCATTCCATGCATAGAACATCATAGGGATGCTTATGAAAAATGATTTACTTACTAAACCCTAGTGAAATTAAATAAAATTGCATATAAAAGAAAAAGCGAAAAAATTCACAATTGCATACATATATATATATAAATTTGTTGCCAAAAATCGATCTATCTTAAATTATGATGCTAAAATTATAAATTTCTCTTTATATTTGCCGAAAAATAAAAAGAGATTTATGATCGATTTATTTCCTCCTTATTGTAACCGTAATATTTTATTTATACATGATAAATATATTTCACCTTTTAAAATTAAAATAATGATATTTTTTATGTGATATGAAAGTTTTGGGTGTTATAAATGTAAAAAATAAAGTATAGGTGATATGTAAAGTCAAAAGAACCGGGTGGATTTTATATAAATGCACTTTTTTTTGTAGCAATGTCCTCAATTCATGTATTTACATATCTAAACACCTAAACTTTAGTTTTTACGTATATATCATCTTATCTTTGCATGTAAATATATATTTCACATTTAAATATAAAAAAAAAGTGGTATTTTTAAGGTGATGTGAAATAATTGAGTGATATAAATATAAAAAACTTAATTTTAGATTTTATATCATCAATTGATTGATCTGGTGAACTCTCAATTTGACATATTTATCATCAAATCGAGCATTTTGACAAGAAGAATCCAATAAACTAAAGAACACTAAATTCTGAGGTTGTTAAGCAACTAAAATTGTTTGACAAATCTCTTTGATCAAATGGATCAATACGAGTCGTCTAATTAGTTGGTTGTATAAATTATTCACCAAAATATTAAAATATCCCACTTTAGAGACTATAAATAGAACATTTCTCTTCACTTGAAAAGAGAATAAATTCTAGAAGCCGTTTAAGACTGAAGATCCGATGATAACTTCTGGCCTTTATAGTCGTTGAATGTCATCGATCACTGCCCGTCGGCCACTGTCAACCACCACTGACCTCCTGCCATTCTACTTTCAAAAGGATTCATATTATCAATCCCACTTAGTTGGATAAAAGCTTATTGTTGTTGTATAATACATACATAAATAAATATAAAAAAACTATTAAAGACAACTAACTAATGCACACTTAGAATATGAGAACTTTTTATATTAATGAATTAGAGGATTAGCACTCTAAAGTATTAATTCTAAGGAATTAAATGGTATACTTGTAATTTCATTATTTCTGGTAATGTAATAACAATAAATGCACCGTGTTGGATATGATATTAAGGTTTTGTTTGGGGCAGTTGTAATTATTTAAAGAAGCAGCTATGCATTGGTGAGACTGTGTCTGCTTGGTTAGTTCAACTGCGCATTTGTTGCACTACAGTTGTTTCTGAAATAAAAATCATACCGCCCTTATATACATATGTTATTTGTAAGTCAATCATTTCAGAATTAATACATACAAAAAAAAAACAAAAGAATTGGAAATGAATTGCGAAAATTCTAAAATAGCCGCAATATCTAAATTTTTGAACATACCACAACTTTAATGTGTTGACATATCTAATACCAAAAAAATAAATTTATGCTTGACATTGTAAGAGAACATTGAAAGATACACCACAAAATTTTTTGCCATGACACATAATTATGATGTATTCACACATCTAACATCTAAACACATACTTATGATGTATTCACATATCTAACATCTAAATAATAGTTATGATTCAACACGGATGAGTGAGCAGTGAGCTAATCGAGAAGGTAAATTGGCGTAGCCACAAAAAGAAAAAATCATGAACATACCATGATCACAGAACTATAAAAATTTTCGGACATATCACACTGCTCTTCTTAAACAAATGCTGCATAATGTTATATGACGAGCATACCATGATCACAGAATGGCATAAAGAAAACTGCAAGATATGATCAAATTCGAACCTAAGTTTCGCAACTCAGCATTCAATGTGAGCACCAAATTCTCAACAAAGTAAAAGAAAAAACAAAAGATTAAAGAGACACAACAATTCAAAACCATTAAACTCATAAACAACATCTCAGAACACTCTCAGACGCAAAATCACTTTAATCGAAGCAGAAGTTAGCCCGTGTGAAACCAACTGCTAGCTATAGAAAGAATAGCATGCTCTCCCGTAGAGAGAGAGAGAGAGAATACAGGTTTCAAGCACCTCATCTGTTGTGAGTGTGAAAAACAAAGATCAACCCAGAGA
>NW_018164622.1:1335867-1336474 GCF_001263595.1 Phalaenopsis equestris | reverse complement strand
AGGGATACATACATATATCTATATATACATAGATCTATACATACATACATACACATACATATACATATAGATACATACGTACATTTATACATATTTACATATATACATACATACATACACACACAGATTTGTTTGGTATGATTGTACACACACACACACACACACACACACACACACACACACACACACACACACACAAACACATCGACACACATATATATTCATGATTTGTTTGGTATGATTATAATTTAAAAAAAATTATAAAATTATGGTGGAGAAAACAACTTGTTCAAAAACCAATAGTGACAAGTATAAATATATATTAAAAAAAAATCAAAAAATAACTTTCTTATAGTCACTGCACTTTAATATATCAAGTTAAAAAAACAGTTTTCCATCACAAAAATTTTTAGAAAGTTTCAATAAAATAGTTTCTCAAATAAAGCTATGGTAGTAGTCTGAAATACAAAACAGATAAAAAACTGTCCCAAATAGACCCTAAGGCTCTGTTTGGGAGCACGTTTTAGGTGCGGCGCGGGCATTCGCCGTGACTTCTCGCGAAAGCTATCCGTTTGGTTCGCGACTTTGGGCAATTTGGCGGCGGCAG
>NW_018164622.1:1323956-1333060 GCF_001263595.1 Phalaenopsis equestris | reverse complement strand
TATATATATATATATATATCAGCCGTGATGTGTTGATAGAGCAACCTCTTTGAAGGTCGGAAGTCCCCTTAGGTCACGAGTTTGAATCTCCTTCTGGCCAGTTTGTCGATAGTGAGAGCGATCCTCGAATAGTTAGGCACATGAGAGTGGTTGGGGGCTCGTATAATAATCTCTGACCATTCTTTTTTGAATATATAAGGTTTGACTTTTTCTCCTAATTTATAAACAATTTATTTTTAATTATAATTTTAAAAAAGAATATTTCAATTTTTCTCTATAAAAAAATATATTTTTTTTTTTATCCATTGCCTACATACAGAATAAATTTCTTTTTGGTTTCTGTTTAGATCGAAGTGGCGAAGGAGAAGATTGGTATTGACTGAGGGGATTTGATGGCTGATCTTATCTCTCCATGGGGTAAAAAGTCAAAAGGAGAAGTTATAAACTATGGGTGAGATGGAGAATCTAAATTAATGTCAAATTAGATTTTTAACTATTAACTTTATTTTGAGATGAGTATAATGTAAAATTAATTACTCCATCAATAATATGTGTGTGTTTGTATATATATATATATATATATATGTTGGTTCCAATTTACTGGATCGCTAAAGGACAAATCGAAAAATGAGATTGAACTTTTGGGAATTCTCTTTTTATTATTTTGAAAGAGTGAAAAAATACAAGTCTGGGTGTTTTTACAATGCAACACAACACATAATTTTATACTAACTAAGACATACCGAAACAAAACGCTCCAATATTCTTCTTATATATAAATATGCATAGGATATCATCCTCCTTAAACTCAAACAAGCGTCAACCATGGAAAAGAGCACAGCTCTTGTATTTCTCTACCTGCTTGCCATTGAGCTTCTTCTCTCGCCGACAGTTAGCTCGGTCCGATCGCCCGTTCCCGCCTTTCTGCATAAGAATGAAGACAAGTGGGCGATCGAATTCGACGCCGTTGATGAGAGCTCGAGTTGGCCGCCGACGGAGATGAGCAGTAAGTCTGTTGTTGATGATATGGGAAAGAGGGAAGTTCCAGGGGGACCGGATCCTCAGCATCCCAGCCATGAGCCATCTGCACCTTAGGCTGATAAATATGATTGATGCAATTTATAAAATTATGATGTTCATCTTCTGATTTATGAAAATAATTAATTTATTCTAAGATCCAACAATGGATTAGATTTTTGCTTCAGAATTTGTTCCTTTCTCTCATCAGTTTCAGTTCGATGTTGCTTTCTTATTGATGATTAGTTCTGTCATGAAGAGATTTTGAGCTTTGGTATGATATAATTTATGCTTTTAATGAGCTTTTATTTTATTATTTTTACAAAAAAAACTAATTTTCTGAAAAAAAATAAATAAAGTGGAAGCAAGTGTCGATGTGCTTGCTGCGCCCATGAAACGCCGGGTTCTTTATCAATGCTATTGCAGATTTGTTGTCGACGTAGAGAGTTAAATGTTCAGAAAAAAAATAAAAAAGCATGGTTTTTAACTTCTTTTATGCAAATATTTGTTTATTGTTAATTTATGTTTTTTTTTTTCTGCAAAAACATAAGATTTTGCTCGAAAAAAATTTAATTTTAAGATATTGTGCCAAAAAAAAAAAAATTTATATATTAATTTCATTGAGAAGAAAAAAGAGTAGTAGTTGAGACTCCCCATTTTTTTATATGGAATACCCTAGAAAGGGGAACAAACCACGGAGTCTAGTCCAATTGAAATAATTCACTATGTAATTTTGAGTATATGTGTTCATTCTTCTTCATAATTATAAAAGATAAAGCTTACTGTACAATTCAACTCAGTAATAATTGCTATAATGGTCGCAAAGGCTGTGAACGATGGCTATGGAAGCAATAGTTCGCCGTAAATAATATAGATGATTGTTGTAGCACCAGTTTGTCATATAGGTAATATGTGAAAGTCATAGTGGCAGTTGATTGTGTGTGTCGCAAATGGTTGCTTTCGGAGCATTGTTTGGTTATGGAGATTGTAGTAGGAAGCTACAGGAGTTGTGAGTCACATAGGTCTTAGTTGTACATATAAACCGTAGTGGTGAACTGTAATGATGTCCGTAGGCTATAAAGGCTGGAGTCAGGAGCTACACGAGTTTTGGACCATGTTAGCCATAGTTGCTCGTATAGTCGTAATGGTGAGTTGCGATAATGTTCGTAAGCCACGAAGTATAGAGTTAGGACCTACACGAGTTGTAGACCATGCAATCCATAATATGGTGGGCCTACCTTATGTGCTAGATTTTTTCCTCCAGAATAGCTTCCGCAATCCCTAGAGTGGACTTCTCGGAAGACATCTTCTACCTCATTTTCTCTGATGCATCTTAGGTATAGTGAACGGGTAGGTCTTCAGAAAAGCTTTCCTTCGATCAAGAGATATCGTGCAGCCTTGATCTTAAACATCCTTGGGTCGGCAACACCTTTTGATATTTTCCTGGTTTCAATGTATTGGATGTAAGGATCCATCTAAAATTTTAGTCCTTTGGTCTCCAAATCCATTTATGGTCCTTAGGTATAGCCAAAATCTGTTTTGGGATATCGCCGCCCCCAAGTGGATACACTTTGATAGGAGGTCGACAATTTGGTTCTCTTCTCGAGCAATGTGTTCAAGTTTAAAACAAACAAACTTTTTAATCTCTGCTTTTGCCTTGTTGAGGTATCGAGACACCATGTTTTCTCTGACTTCAAATTCTCCATTTACATGATTCAAAACATGCTGTGAGCCGGATTTTACTAGGAGATACCGAGCACCCACCCATTAGGCAAAGTGTAGGCCGACAATTAGAGCTTCATATTCAAGTAAGGACAGATCTGAGTGGGTCATCGGTGATGACCCGAACAAGATGTGTTTGAAAGTACGACTTAAGTCTACAAGCATAACTAATAAGGGAAAAAGTTAGCTTCCCTATGATCGGGCACTTGGAGTTCTACGCTTTGATGGACTCAGCTGACATAGTAGACCGAAAATTGATTCCAGAGCTCCTCTTTGACTGAAACCAAACTAATGGCTTCAAGTCTAACCGAAGTAGAGAGAAAGCTCTTCTTTCGGTTTGGGGCTTTGGAGAAGTGGTGGAGATGCTTGGGACACTTTCAATTTCTAATAGTGATATTTTTTATGTGATATGAAATATTTTAGTTGTATAAATGTTAAAGAGCAAAGTCTAGGTGTTAGATGTGTAAATATATAGGAATTGGATGGTATGTATGTAGATTTCCCTAATACTAAATCTCAGAATTATTCTCATATCATAGAATGAATTCCATAGATTTGTAACTAAAGAGGAGATACATTTTTATGTTAAAAATAAATAAATAAATAAATAATAATAATAAAAGCATTGCTCAATAAATATAACAATTCTTCACCTTGGAAATATCATTTTTTTATGTATATATTGTTGTTTTTTGCATGGTAGCAAATCAAGTCAAGAGTTTTCAATGAAAAATAGAGGCAATCTATTTAGGGTTTGTTTGGGATCATTTTTGTTTTATGTATAACATCATTAGTCCTTTCTTGAAGAAATAACCCAATATTTATAGATTACATGTTAATGCATGTTTTAATAAGGACATTACAGGCAACTATTACACCTTTTCATATTTGTAACCGACTCCAAGACACTTTAATATCCATAATTGACATTGACATTATATCGCATTCATGACCGCTTGAAGATGGGCATTTAATAACCCGCTGGTATTGTCATTCGATCGTTTGTTAACTGTTCGGTCGGCTGATAAGTCTTCGGTAGGCTAGCAAGTTTTTGGCTGGCATTCTCGAAAGAATCCTCAGTAGAGGCCATATTGCCGTTAGGGTGAGAGAGTGCATCACCATAATCTGATAGATAGCTCTCTTTTGGACAAGGGGCACTCCAGAGGATTAGAAATATATTTAATTGGGTACCCTTTGGCCATTTTTACGAAGAATCCCAAAATCAGTTGAGGGTGCTGCCGACAGAAATGTTGCTTTGTGTTTTTGTCTTTTAACTATCTCGATGCAATACTCTTAGAACCATCGAATTTCCGCAAGATTTGTGTTGTTATATTATTTTATGTACAACCAAACTTCAACATTCCTCGTACATGAAAAGGTGTATTTCACTTTTTAAAAGTTAAAGTGGTATTTTTATATGATATAAAACATTTGGGCAGCATAAATATAGAGAGTAAAGTTGAGGTGCAAGAAATGTAAATATATAAAATCTGTGTGGTATGCATGCAAATGCCCCAAAATATTTGTGGAATTCACATACATATAGGCCGCATACTTATAATATAGTTACATTAAGAAAAATGTCGATATTGCCCCTTGACTCTTTACAATTAGTCATTTAAATCCCAAAATTTATAAAGTATCAATTTTAAATATATATTTTTAATAGGAACTAAAATAATTCTTTCAATGAATTATTTCAGCATATACTAAAAAAATGCAGGGACAAATCTGTCATTTTATATGCGGTGGGGCCAGACCACTACTTTACTCGATTTACATATTTAACATTTAAACTTGAGTACTTATAAATATCACAAATATATATATATTGATGTATTAATGATACTAAAAATGCTACATAAATATACATCAACATTCTGATGTCAGATACATAAATACATAAGATTTGAATATCATATATAAATCTCCCTAAAAAGGGATGTCTTCTCCTTCCAAAACTACTGAAAAAAGACAACTTGCAAGATGACAAAGAAAATTATGTAAATAGGGCAGTGAATTTAGCTCGAAGATCATTAATCGTTCGAAAATTGATTTTGAATTTTGGCTCGGATTGAGATCGGGTCGACATAAACGAGCGGAACTGTGAGCCGAAACTTTGGATTGAATATTTTTCGAGCTGATTTCGAGTCATATATGGATCGACTCAAACTGGCTTGATATCGGCTCACAAAATTTTTTTGTTTATAAAAATTACTGCCTATGTAAAACTGAATATAATGAGTCACGAGCCAATTTCAAACTGGATTGAATCTAAATAACTGAATTTGAGCTAATTACTTTCAATTTTGAGCTGGATGGAGCCGATTCCAAGCTAAAATGAATCCAAATAACTCAATTTGGGCCTGCTCATTTTGATTTCGAGCTCGATTCAATTTTGAGCCGGATCCTAGAAATTGAATATAATGGATCACGACCCTATTTCGAGCCGCATTTGTCCGTTTGATGCGGCGGGGCGACACCACACCGTAATTTTGTCTGTTTCGGTAAACTATATTTTGATAGTATTTCAAAAAGTTGTTTCTGAAATCTACATTTTTTCACCGATCCTAGCTAAGTGTTGTGGCAGCTGGTGTTGTGGCAGCTTTCTAGCTACGGTCAGACGATTTCAAAAAAAAAATAATAATAATAATAATTGTCACCATAACTTTTTGAACGTCATATTAGTTTTCAGCAGTTTCACAACAGCTTTTTAGTGTTGTGGCAGCTTTCTAGCTACGGCCAGACGATTTCAAAAAAAAAAAAATAATAATAATAACATCATATTAGTTTTCAGCAGTTTCACAACAGCTTTTTAATAAACTGTAGCTGCCCAAACAAACCCTAAATCTATTCTACCCAATTTCAAATCGATCTCAACTCAACTCGAAATGAGATCCGTAAATTACAAAACAGAAGATGAAAGTATGGCATCAAAACTACTGCAAACATCCTGAAGGTACCAACATATCACATGATGATCATAAATATGTTTGCAGAGGGTTAAGTAGGGGAGGATGGTCTCCTTTAATATGACAGGAAATTGAAATTACGTGCACTTACTTCTACTTTACAAGATGTCCACGAGATTCAAGGCCTTGAAACTTGTCCACCGCTTCCACACACTCCATCAATTAATTTCCTTCTCAACGAAAAAAAGCTTCCTCTCGCCATATTAATGTCCTGCTGCAGACCGTTGTCATTACTATGAGATATGAATGCCAAGCCATAAACATATCAGGTTTCTTGACCCTCATAAATAATACTTTCAAATATAAATATATATTACATGCAAAGGTGCGGTATCAATATTCATGATGGTATTGTGGTGATATTGATAGATTGGTGATATTGTGATGATATTATGGTAAATACTATCAAATTCACGCCTATCTGCATCTTCTTTGTCCGCATGTAATATTGATGGATTGGTGTGTAAGTTCTCATCAGTAGAAATATAAGGAAGATTTACGTACGTACGACTCAATTAATGGTTTTGCAACACCTAAACTTCAATTTTTACATATAAGTTACCATACTTGGGCATCACAATTACTGATGTATTTCATCTTTGAAAATTTGAATGGTGGTATTTAAGATGTGAAATAAGAGATATGGGCGGGGACTAAAAGTAAAAAAAGCAAAATTATGGTGGTAGATGAGTAAATGGATAGGAATTAGGTGGGGATGCAACTAAATTGCCCAAAGATAACTATATGGCATAATTTGTTAACAGTATTTATTTCTATTTAAAAATGATAATGTCTTGTAGGACAATGCATCCAAGGTTGCATCTGTATTTAAATAACTTATTAACTTATAATTTTAAGGTATTTTTGTAAATTGGATCATTGTTAGAACTTAGAAGCCGTCGGATTGTGCTCAACATGAAACTTGAGCCGTTGGATTGTGTTCAACATAACAACTAATCTCAAAGCAATGTGAATTTACCATGCGCACACCTCCCTTCACCACTATGCCAACGGTCTCCAAAGCTTTCACATGTGAACCCTTTTAACATAGAAGATTTACATATTCATGCCACAAAATTCTCATCTATTTACATTCTACCAACTAAAGCTTAACATTTACATTTATAACTTACACAAAAAAAGGTGTATGATAGTAGTACTTTTGACATGATTTCAATAAATTGAGTGGTATATAAATAAAGATGAAAGTTGTGTTAGATATGTAAATATATAAAAATTCTATGGTATGTATGTAAATGCCCCCCACTTTTAATTATAGCTATGGCACTCTACACTATGAAAAAGAAACCCTAACCATTAACATAAAGAACCTCCACTCTCCAAGCTCCAACAGTCTCACCCCTAACCTCCCTCTCCTCCTCATCTCCTCCTCCTCAAACATGAAGCTCACACTCCTCTCCTTCTTCTTCATCATCATCATCTCATTCTTCCATTTCTCCCACACCACCCCACAAAACTTCACCTCCATTTTCAGCTTCGGAGACTCGCTCGCCGACACCGGCAACTTTCTCCTCTCCGGCGCCCTCACCTTCCCCTCCATCAGTCAGCTCCCTTACGGGATGACCTACTTCCACCACCCCACCGGCCGTTGCTCCGACGGCCGTCTTGTTGTGGACTTTATTGGTAACATTTCAACATAGTTCTATATCTCCAGGTTTTAATTACACTATGTTTGTATTCATTCATTTACAAATCTTTTATCCAAAACAAAATATCTAACATTTTGTTAGACTAGCACTAAGGTGCTGGCAACGTATGAGATTTAGTAAATACCGTCAATTCGGATTTATTAGATCCTGTAAATTCAGTGAAACTGTTTGGCGATTTTTGTCACGATTTAAAAATCAGTGAAGCTGTTACTGAGCTTCGCCTTAAATCTAAAGCACGCAAACTGGTAAGATTTCGCTTAAATCCTGCCTAAATCCAACCATAAATCCGTTGCCAAACAGCCCCTAAGGCCTTGTTTTGAAAGAATACAAACAAGAGGAAGACGGCGTGGATTGTATTCAGCGACATCATGTCCAGACATAACATTTTCTTGTTTAGAAATATTGTATTGATGCACCAACATAAAAAAAACTCATCTTACTTTCATGTAAATATGTAAACTACTTCACAACTCAGCATAAAGTAGAGAACAATGCTGAATAATTCAAACACTCACCTGCTAGCTTACACTGCATTACAGCTGAGTCCCAAGGTCTTCCTCTTCTCCAGCCATACTTAGCTCCAAATCAAAACTTCCGGCAAGGGGCGAACTTCGCCGTCGCCGGTGCGACGGCCATGAACCCTGCGGCGCTCATCGAAATGGGCATCAGCCGCTACATCTGGACCAATTTCTCCCTCACCACTCAACTCCAGTGGTTCGACAAGCTAAAACCTTCCCTTTGCAAAACCACCCAAGGTGAGATTTTTATAACTCCCACAAACGCAAAACCCCAAATTTCCGAGCCCCAACTGATCCATCTTCCCCCATTCACAGAATGCAGCGAATACTTCAAGAAATCCCTCTTCCTCGTCGGCGAAATTGGGGGTAACGACTACAATTACGCCTTCTTCTCCGGCAAGTCTGCAGCCGAGGTTACCTCATTAGTTCCCAGAGTCGTGAGCGCTATTGCGGAGACCATTGAAGTAAGCAAACGGATTAAATTTCAGTCAGTTGTTTTTCTTTGCGGCATTATGTCGAACATGTTGTGTGCAGGGGTTAATTGAGAGAGGAGCGGTGAATCTAGTGGTGCCGGGGAACTTGCCGGTGGGGTGCTCGACGGCGTACCTTACGCTGTTTGCGACGGCGGAGAAGGAGGAGTATGATGGCCGGAATGGGTGTCTGAAGAAACTGAACGCATTTGCAAGGTATCATAATGAGTTTCTGAGAATGGCAATGGGGGAGCTGAGGAGAAAGCACCCGAATGCAAGAATTATATATGCGGATTACTACGGTGCGGCCATGCGATTCGCGCATGCTCCTCGTCATTTTGGTGAGGCATCATTATCTCGATTTAATTAAGAAGGAAAAATAAAGGAATATATATATATATATATATATGCAGATTAAAGGTGGGCTGAGGGGCTGAGGCTATTACAAGAGCCTCCAACCACTCCTAACTTACCTAACAATTCCAGTACCACACTTAAGGCTCACGCGCTAGAGAGTGATTTGGGTTTTACATCATGGAGGTCAATCAACAGACGTGAATAGGTAACACGAATATATATATATCAAAGTTATTATTCGAGCCTCCAGTCACCTCTAACGTGCCTAATAATTCGAGCACCCCCTCCCTCCTTAAGGTCAACTATGACAAAGAATATTTGAACCCCCGACCTGAAGAGTTTGATATATATATATATATATATATATATATATATATA
>NW_018164622.1:1320099-1323903 GCF_001263595.1 Phalaenopsis equestris | reverse complement strand
GAATATTTGAACCCCCGCTCGGAAGAGAGTGATATATATATATATATATATATATATATATATATAAGAATTGGGTGGTAATTATGCAAATTCCTGTAATGTAATTCTTTTCTCCAAATGTTGTACCCCTATAATTACAAATCATGAATCGCACGAATTTTGATGCAAAAAGATAGAAATAAATATAATTCGATGAAATTTCAGGTTTTGGGATGGGTGCCCTACAAACATGTTGTGGGGGCGGGGGCCCATACAACTTCAACGTGACCGCTCGCTGTGGCCATCCTGGCTCCCATGCATGCAACGACCCCTCAAGCTACGTGAGTTGGGACGGCATTCACCTCACCGAAGCTGCTTATCACCATATTGCCGCTGGTCTGTTGAAGGGCTCTTTTACAGATCTACCCCTCATGACCTAATTTATTATCATTAATTAAATATTGTCGCTATTTAATTAGTTTACATTTTGGGTGATTAAATAAATTTTAATTTAGCTTTTTTGATGGAATGTTTCTATGTCTTTATAAGTATCTGTGTTGGATGTTGAGAGATTTAAGTAAACGGCACTTGAAATCTATGTATTTACACGTTTAACATTTAAAATTCAATTTTTACGCATATGACATCTTGTCTATGCATGAGAATATGTATTTCATTTTTTCAGGAAACTATGCATATGACTTTTTCTAAGGGTCTGTTTGGGGCAGCTTATTTGGTGCGATGACGTTTTAAAAGCAAACCTGACCTGTTTGGATAAATTGCATTTTGACAGCTTATACGTTTCACACTGCCCCTATCTAGGCGCGGTGACAGTTTTTTTGCAGTCTTTTTTGCAGTTGTCTGATTTTTTCAAAAAAAAAAAAATTTTTTTGCAGTTGTCTGATTTTTTTAAAAAAAAAAAAAAAGAATTTGTAATAGCCACGGCACTTAACTTATCAGTATAGCAGATTATTCAATAAGCTGCAGCTGTCCTTAACTTATTAGTATAGCAGATTATTCAATAAGCTGCAGCTGTCCTAAACAGACCCTAAGACTTAAATTGTGATATTTTTTATGAGATATGAAAGATTTGGGCATAAATGTAAAAAAAATAAAGTTTAGTTGAATTAAATGAGTGGTTAATACATAATGAAAAGGATTATAGAAATTAAAAAATGGAATATTTTATTTTTTAAATGTTGGAGAAGAAAAAGATATGAGAAATTAATTTTTTATTTTTTTGGATATTTTTTTTAATAGAGATGTAAGCAAAATAGTATGTTTAATGAATGCTCATGTATAGAAGACTCATTTTGTTGGGTTGTCGAACATGCCTTGGATGCAAAATTTGAGGCTTTATAAAATAAATGAATGGGCTTAGCAAAGGCTTGTTTGTTCTTTTATATATATTGGTGAACATATTAATTTTTTTGGTAATTAAAGAAGTGGTCTAGTCTCAATTAAAAGGTCATTTTGTTATGATTAAAATAATTTTCAATAAATTTTATATATTATTATTTTAATATTTTATATATTTGAAAATTTATTTTTGTAATTAGATGTTTAAGTAGGATGAGAAAAAAAAGATTGAGGAATAACCATATTGATAGATTAAAGATATTTTTTTTTTTTCTTTATCATTCTCATCATCATAGGATTAGTTAAGCCAGACATATATATTTATTAAAAAGATTTGTTAGAGGTTATGTTACGAGCTGCTGACTAACATAATGTGTCTAATCACTCTATCTCGCATTGCAAGGCAGATGCACTAAGGCGGGTTTGAAATCGTGACCCTAGGGGACTCAGGACTGACAACACAGTTGTCAATTAAAGAGTCACGGCGCTCAGCACAGTTAAGCAAAGCATATAGTTAGTTAGTTTCGGCATGCTTACAAAGAGAACGATCGAATCAACCCATTAACTAGTTAAATTCATATGTTCCATGCAACCGAAAGTTAACTTCAACAAATTACAAGGGCTCTTTAATGTAATGCAACAAGAACCAATAAGCCATAAAAACTCCAAACATTGTAGCATTTTAAAGCTATGATTATTCTAGACATATTTCACATAAAAATCATGGTGAAACATGCCTTTTTCATAAATAAAGCTATAGATTACTTCAGTTTTGAAATTAAAACCTTCCTGTGATTAAAAGCAATTTCGTGAAGAATTTTTTAGAATGGGCGTATGAAAAGAATTCATGAACAAGTTGGGCAAGAACTTCGATATAAGCTTGCACATATACAAATAGAGAACTGAAATTAAGGTGTTAGATATGTAAATGTTAGATAATTCATGTTTCAACTTTATATACAAATTTTTAAAAAAAAAGTATATAATAGCCAAGATCTTTTAAATTCATGATTTTTACATATGTAAAATAAAGTGACGCATACTTGTATTCATGATGAACAAATTTGATTTTGTAGAGATTGAGTTTCTCTCTCTAATCCCTTAAAACTTTCTGTACTTTATGATGAAGAGAAATGTACGAGGTGTGTCTGTTTCGTCATCCGGGTTCGTCTGGACAAATTTGTCCACAATCAAACCAATTGAAATCAGCGGATAATATTCGTCGATCCAATTGGAGTCGTCCAACAAACGAAATGGCGAGCAGTTCTCGCCTGAGGGACGACCAAGCTCTAGCAGAACTGTCTCGGCAACGAGTCACTCGATCTGTGTCTAATGGTCTCAATTTCGTGTCGCGATGACTTTCATTTTATTTAAATTAGATTTTGACATTGGTTAGTGAATTGTGTATGAATTGTGGTGTTTGTGTGTGTTGTGTAAATTGTGTGTAATGTATGTAAATATGGTGTTTATATGTACTATGCGAATTATGGTGTGTCAAAGATTGAAAGCTCCTAAAACTAAAGGGTCTTCTTAGGGCATCCTCAATCCCTATAGGAACTCAACCTGAGTTTTCATATGTTGGCTTCGATCGACTCAACTAAACGATGAAGATTTGAAACCACACATATGAGACTACAAAGAGTTAAGAGGCAGCTTGAATTTTCTAATTTATGTAGGTTCAGACACTAGCCCTCAGGGAGGGTCAACACAAAAGTCTTGTGGCTAGATTCTAGGCTCTAGAGAAGGAAACATACCTCAACAAAAATGAGGTCAACAATTATATATTACCCAAAATAAATTTTACTGACCCTACTTTATTAAGGTTATAAAGTGTAACTGGTCAAACCCTTATAAATAGAGGGTTCATTTCATGAATAATGTTTACAAAATTTAATTGTTCATTACCATGCTCTCTTTGCTCTTTTCTTCTCTATTGTTGTTTATTCCTTAAGTCCGTCTCTGATTTGGATTCAACATTTATATAGATCGAAAGGTAATGGTGTTTTTGCTTTTGTGAAGGGTGAAAGTCAAATAATTTTTTTTTCTTAACTCAATATGAGTATATTTTATGTAGATGTCTAATCATATGTGCCTTCATTAAAAGAGACTTAATTTGTTCTATAAAATATTGTTTTTATAATATTAACATTTAATTCTCTCAATCCTCCCTCACTCAACTCTCTCATCAATGGTGGCTTATCCATGCAAGGGCATCTCAACATTCTAGTTAACTACCCTCTGTCTCTTTAATGCTACTCATAGAATGATTATTGAGGCTAAGGTGAATGGTAGAATGTGGTTGAAACTTGAAGATGTTGGTAGATTGATGAGAGTGTATGATGCAAATGTATATATATACATATTAGCACCATAATATTCATATTTAAATGCTAATCAGTCCAACATTTAACTTGACAACAAAATTAGCACAATGACCATCTTCTTATATATATATATATATATATA
>NW_018164622.1:1312889-1319893 GCF_001263595.1 Phalaenopsis equestris | reverse complement strand
ATATTATTTATAGATTTATGATGCCAAGATTTTGAGGGTTATATATATAAATAGATAAGAATTATGTGATGTGTATGTAAATCTCCCTAGAGTTTTGCCATATGTTTAAATATTCTCTTGAAAGTACTGTATCTTGTAAATTAGATTTGTCTCATTTTATTTATTTTTTATTTTTAATATTTTTATGATGATTCAGACAAAATGAGTCAAAAATGTATTAAAAATGTGAAAGTCTGACTCAACTTTTCTCACGGATAAGATAACGCTAATAAAATAGCTTAAAGTTCTTTTATATCTCCATTTGTCTTTTGTAAGAACTCCACAGCAATTCAATTTAATTACAGTTTTCACCCATTGGAGTTATGCAATTAGATCAAAATGTGAGAAATTGGATAAGTTTGTAAAATTCATCATCAAAGTTAAATAAATTAGTCCGAAGTTCACTTTTAATGGCAGAACATCTAAATATATTTGAAGCTGTAATTTTTTTTCGACTTGACTCATCAAATGTATTTTGTAAGCTCTAATTTGTGTATAATTATCTGATTTTCACCCAATCTAATTGACTTTGAATCTATCTGGAAGGCATGACTAAGAAATAGGACGATGGGGATGAGAGAGGGAGGGAGAGCAATAGTACGAAGAAGAATAAATTTGCATAGCATTTGTTCATGAAATGAAAGCTCTATTTATAGGAATGAGTCCTTATATAATTGCACGTTGTATCCCTAGAATAAGTAGGTACTGCTGGAGTATTTTAGTCCATACAAGAGGATCCTCATGTGGTCCACGGATATGATCGCTTGGCTGTCGTTAAGCAGGGTGGTTCTTGATTGGTTGACGATGAGGCTGGGCGACTATTGACCGAGAGTCTTCATCATTCGTCCTAAAATTGAAGGGTCATTTCCTTCTTTCAGGTCTAATCGAGCATGAGAGCAATTGGCTTGAGCAGAATTTAATCAATTGGATTTTTTTCGAGGGTGGTTATTTCCTTATCTATCTGAAATGCATCATTTCCATAGTCGAGCACTCTTAGTAGGCCAGTGAAATATCATGGTAATTTGTGCCGGTACTTTTTTGTGTACAACTAGAATTACAAGCTGTTCGTTGATCAAACAATGGGGATATGGGAGAGTAAGCTAAGCAAGTTTAATTGCTCTTAAGGGGGTGTTTAAGGAGCGCATTTTGTGTCTGGACTCCTGACGTAGCTCTACGTGCGGCGTAAGTTATTCTTGAGTTATTTTCAGGTTATTTTCAATAATACTAAAATAACTCAGAAATAACCCGCGGTTTTTATTTTTGGGTTATTTTTGAGTTATTTCGGTATTATTAAAAATAACGTAGAAATAATCTGAAAATAACTCAAAAATAATTCTGACGCACGTAAAGTCATGTTAGGAGTCCGCGCAGAAAAAAAATTTTAGTGTTTGAGAGCACAATTTTAATAAGATTTCGCGGGAGAAGGCTTATCTTTTCATGTCAAAACCTCCTTTTTTTATTCAATATATCCCCAGCATCCCATTTGTCAATCCCCTACATTCCTCCCCCCTCCATAAAAATCTCGACTTTACATCACCCTGCACTCAAACCACACCTCCATTTCTCTTCCACCAACAACCTCCATGGCCTCCCAACAAGAAAGAACCTTCAACAACGTCCCCAGCGAAGAAGAAGATAAACAGCCCCAAAACCATGAAACCCCCACCAACACCACCACCACCACCACCATATCGCCTCAAGGCACGGTGCCATACAGAGCCCAGGCACAACAGAATTCCATCGACTCCATCAACGCCGCCGAAGAACGCTACGCAAAAGCAAAGGAATCCGGCTCAGCAGCCTACCAACATACCAAAGATACCGTCGTTCATGGCGTCGGCGCCGGAACTACTTACATCGCCGGAAAAGGATATCAGGCGGCGGACTACGCTGTGGAGAAGGGGTTGCAGGGGTATGAAATCGCAAAGGATGCGGCCATCGCCGCCGCTCAGAAGGCGGCGGAGGTGTCCAAGCAGGCCGCGGTGAAGGCGAAGGAGGTGACTGTCAGTACAGGACAGTCTGCCATGGATTATGTGAAGGGTAGCACAGGGGAGGTAAAGGAGACGCCTTTGGGAGGAGAGGGAAGAACAGAGGAGGTCGGCGAAGCTAAGGTATCTCAAAACTTTCTAACGAATAAGCTCTGATAAGATGTGTATAAGGGAGTGATTCAGGTGTTTCGTGCTGCAGGAGAAGGTTGCACAGCAGAGTGAAGGGGAGAAGGAGAAGGAGAAGGAGAAGGTAGTTTGACCAGAGATTGACCGGAGAAGAGAAGGAGAACTGTTGAAGAGAAAATACAAAAAAATGAAAAAAAAAGTGAAATTTGATCTTGTTTTTGCTTAATTTTGAATGCTTTTATTAGTTTGAAGGAGCTTGGTGGAGTTTAGTTATGGTGATGTGTGTGTGGGAACGCATGCTCATGAGTTGACTTTGTTGTTTTTCAATGAATTTGCAGTGTTTTTTTTTTTTTTTAATGGAGAAATCGATGAAATTATTGTGGTTTTGAAAGTTTTGATTTTTATTTTTATGTTAGCGGAATCTCATTAAAATGGTGCTTGTAACACCCCCTTGGAGTAATTTAACTTGCTAAGCATGTTCTCCCATATCCCCATTGATTGATTAATGAACATTTTATAATTTTAGTTGTACATGAAAAAAGTGCCAACATGAATCATGAAGATAATTCATTGGGTAAATGTAAAAATGATGTGATTCGTGGGGTTCTTTTATGAGTGATCTGGGGTTATATGATCGGACTGATTTAGTTTTCTCTTTGTATTGTGGAAACGGTGCATGTCAGAGAGAAGTAAGGGATGAATCACTCCTGAAAAGAATTTAACTGATTAAATTTCACTCTTGAGCTCGTGTAGATCTGAAAGTAAGAATGGGCCCTTCAACTTTAGGGCCGATGATGAAGACTCTCGGTGAATAGTCGCCCGGTCTCACCATCACCCTGCTAAGGGCCACTCTACCTAATGATGGCCGAGCGATCATATCTGTGGAGGATCCTCGTGTATGGAATAAAATACTCTCCATCATACCTACTTATTCTAGGGAGAAGGGTGCTTTTCTCTCTCTCCCTCAGCGCTCTATTCCTTAGGCAGTGTCTCCAGATAGATTTAAATTCTTTTGAACTTTATTTTGATGTTCTGCCTTTGAGAGATAGCTTTGGAAGAATTTCTTACATCTTGATCTAATTACACAACTCCAATGGGTGAAAACTGCAATCAAATTCAATTGCAGCGGAGTTCTTCAAAAGGGGAAGAGGAGATATAAAAGGATTTGGAGCTATTTTACTAGCGTTATCTTATGCGTAGGAAAAGTTGTCAAGACTTTCACATTTTTTTAATATAATTTTGACTCATTTTGTCTGAATCATGAATAAAAATTTTAAAAATAAAAAAAAAATTAAAAATGGGACAAATCTAATTTACAAGATAAGATAGTTTTAAGAGAATATTTAAACATATGGGAAAACTCTAGGGAGATTTACTAAACACACCACATAGTTCTTATGTATTTACATATATATAATACCATATATATATATAATATTCAAGTATCACGGCCTAAATAGGGGATTCAAACATGTTATCAGAGGGGATTACGGCCTTCAGAGAGACTGCTCTATCAACAGGTCACGGTAGGAACACAAATATATATATATATATATATATAAATAATGACATCAAAAGACTGATGCCAACATGATTCTCACTTTTAAGCTTAAATTTCAAAAGTGAAAAAAGAATAATAATAATAACAAGTTTATCTGATCAAGTGTTAATCATTCATCATTCTAACTTCAATAAATCAGAAGGGTACAATAAGAAGTTAAGAAAGAGGTTCTTTCTATGACTGGCCTTTTACGAGCAATAACTACATGAAGGCGATTATTATTTGCGTGGGTAAGCCCACCAATAGCTTTTGCCATTCATAATTTTCTTTTTGCCATCACCATGTGCTATTTCCTTCATTTGAATTATTACAATTATATATTGAATTGTGTAAGTTAACAAGCGGTTAAAAAGGAACAAGAAGTAATATTGTATTGTGTCGGTGCATTTTATTAAAAATTACATCTTTGTTGAGCCCTATTTCTCACCATAGAGAAACACACGCTCGGCAAGCTTACCTTGCAAGCCGTGCTCAAAGATGACTCGCGATTGTCCAGAGTGAGTGTGCAAGAATAGTGTCTCAGAAAAGGTGTCTGCGACAGTCTGAAGTTGTGTTGTAGGAAGTGAAAGAATGTGCAAGGGGCAGTGACTAAAGAATGTGATTACAACAGTCTGGAGCTGTGATGAAGGAAGTAAAAGAGTGTGTGAAAAGCAGTGACTCAAGAAGATGCTTATGGCAGCCCAGAGCAGTGCCGTAAGAAGTGAAAGATAATGTAATTCTCAGCGGAGAGAACTACAAAGTGGATGGGCTTAGTGGCAAGCCAATCACTTATATGTTGTGTGAGAATATGTTGTCTGAGATAGGTTTATGAAGACACAAGTCCAAGTGCAAAGGTTTCAAGCATGCAAGTCCTAGACACATAAAATGTTATGCAAGCAAACACGCAAAAGTGGAGATTGCAAGTGCGAACCTTCTGTGATGTGGTGCAAAGAGTAGGGTGTCACAAAACAAATGCATAGAGTAATGTATTGTTGGGATGCACAAATGTTCATCACGAGCATATGAGGGTGTTTTCTTATGAGTGTGTGACGGTGTGCATGTGTAGATGTGCTAATGCAGGCAATGTGAAAAGCATGAAACATATGCAACATATCGAATGGAAATGATGAACCGACCGATCGACCCAATAGCGGCTGGTCGGGCGAATTGACCGAGAGGGTCGATTTGGTCGAATTGTGTGGCCAATCGACGAAGGATGATTCATCGATACGATCAGACCGGTGATAGTTGTTCAATCGAGTGAACTGAAGATGGTCGATCATGAGAGAGTGTACGAGTAAGCGACAAAAGATGGTCAATCGACATGATTAGTGCGGTAGCGACCAATCAAACGAGTAAATCAGAGATGGTTTATCAACACAATCAGGTCGGTGACAACCGATCGATCAAGTAGATCAAATTTTGGTCGATCAGGTTGGGATGTACTACCGATCAACTAAGAATGGTTGATCGTGCCAAAGTGTGTAACCAATCGAATAAAGATGGTCGATTAGTCGAGCCAACTGAAGTAGTTGATCAAACAGGAGTAAGCATTCAATCGACGTGTAATGTTTGATCAGGCTGGGTGAGATCGACAGAGAATGGTCAATCGAGCTGATCGGGCAGGTGGAGGCTGATTGATCGAGTCGACAGAAGTGATCAGTCGAACCAGTTATGTGTAGATAAGTATGCTAATATTTCTTTATGATTTAACATTTTTATAAATGAGATTGCACTTTAAAGAAATATATTTTTATGTCTTTCTTGTAAATAAAACATGTAATGGAAGTGAGGAAACATAAAGGAACTTGGCGAAAAGGAGCGTATTGAGGACTAACGCCTAGGCGCTGGACCCCAAGGCACTTAGACGCTAGTCCTTCACTTGGACAGATCGAGAGGTTAGCGGTGCCAACAACTAGGCACCTAGCCATCGCGTTATTGGCACCTAAATGCCTAATCAATGGGTAAAGGTGCCCATGCCTTCTACAAAACACAGAGAGACTGGCGCCTAGGCGCCATCAACTACCTAAGGCAGTTTTGGCAATTCTGGAAGCCTGTCGTGAGGAGTTACGTAGGAGGCTGTGGAGTGATTTTTATGCTAAGTAATACAAACTATATATAGTCGTGTATCAGGAACTAGAAGAGGAGGATGGATGTGGAGGGATTGATGAGAGTTGGTCAATTAAAGGGTTAGCTTGCTATAGAATCATTCTTCTTCTAGTGTAGAGGATAGGGAGAGCATTCAGGAGTAGCAGCCCAAGTTCACGAGGAGTCTTGGTTAAGCATCTTCAGGTCATTGTAAAGGAGAGGAAGATAAGTCTTGTTTGTCTTTATTGTTGTATTTAATTTGTAAATATTTGGATCATAAATTTCTCTTGTTGCAATGAATCTGTGTGGTGTCTTTCTTATACTTCTTAAGTAGATTTCATTACCTTACCTTGTGATGATTAAGTAGGATGTATGTAACTGAAAAGTGTTTTTAAATTACTTTTAATTATTGAATGTGATTATTAATCTTCAGTTCTTCATTTACTTTTCATTCTGGCCAAGTGAAATGTTAAAATGTGTTGTGAACCATAATGACTCGGGAGAACTATGATAAAATCAACTAAGTTAGTCACATTAAACTATGGGGTATAGGTTGATATACCTTGCAGAAAGGCAGAAATATTAGGAAAATATGCTTTGATGGGTTAATTACGGGATTTAAGGAATTAAAGTCGTTTTAACCAATCTTCTTTACGCACTCGTGGGGATGGTAAGGAAGAGGGTTGCTCCTATTTGTCACTAGCCTATTTTATATTTTGCACTTTACATTTCTAATACTCCTCCCACATCATTCCAATGGAGGGTATTTTTAGAACCTTATTTTCATCCATTCAAACTACAAAAGTAGGATTTCTGTGGGATTTACACTTTACAATTTCTTTTGATACTTTAGGATTACTTTGTAGGACTCTAACATAAACTAAATTCCATGCTTAGAATAAATCAAGTTAGCTATAACTTTTCCTAAGTCTAATTCCCTTGCTCCCTGTGTGATATACATTCCAAACTTTAAAATTTGATATTACTGATACGATACGTGCACTTGCATGAGCCACTAGTGGGTGTTTGCACCTGGAAGAGGTATCAACCAACGTGGGCTATTAATCGATGAAGGGCGATCGATCGAGTTGGAGCGACCGATCGATGGAGCATTGTCAATCGAGCACATCAGGTTGGTGGAGGCCGATTGATCCAATGGAACAAAAGTGGTCGATTGGGACCAGCCAATAGCGACTGATCAATCGAGTTGACGGAGGGAAAGT
>NW_018164622.1:1303431-1310932 GCF_001263595.1 Phalaenopsis equestris | reverse complement strand
CATATATATACATATATATGTATATATATATATATATATATATGTATATATATGTGAATATATAATGAGATAGGATAGGACTGCTAATTAATGCATGTGTGATAGTAGGATTTTTTTATTTATTTTTCATTCTTAAATAATAATAATAATAATATTATTTTTATTATTATTATTTAAATCTCTCCACGCATTTTTTTTCGAACACGCCATCGCGGTGAAATGAATATCTTTCCTAGGTGAAATCAACGTTCTGGACGCGATCGCGCAGTCTGTTTCGTCATCCAGGGCCATTCAGACCACTTTCGTCGATGGTCATGTCAAAAATGTGTCAAATTTAGTTTTTATCGAATTTTTGGTTTGCGATCGATCATTTTGGAAATTGATCATGGGGCAATTAAATGGATTTAGATTCATTTGAAATTGGATCTAAACATGTTGAATTTGAAATTGAGGTATTTGATTGATCATGAAACTCAATTTGACGATTTTGGTCAAAGTGAGTGAATTTGGTCAAATTCAGCCCAATGGATGGTCAAGAATTGATTTTAGGGGTGTTTGAAATGATTTTGGAGGATTTGAAAATTTTTGGGCCATGAGTGACATTTTGGTAATTTTGGCCAATTTTGGTCAAAGTGGTCAAAAGATTAATTTAAAGGCTCTAGGTGGTTCAGGAAGAAATTTGGAGTCAAATGACATTGTTCGGGGTCATTTTCGATCAATGTGGAAGGTTTTATGATCCTCAAAATATTTTTTAAGTATTCATTATTTTGGTGTCGAAGTGTCAAAAAGTTGTCCGAAAGTATGACAATATTACAGTCAAAATTCTCATGAAGACATGAGGATTGATTTGGTGCAATTTTTTAGGACTTATTGGCGACTCTGGAAAATTTTGGAAAATTGAATATTTTGGGAGTCCAGGGGTATTTTGGTAATTTTTAAGAAAATTGGGTATTTTTTGCCATTTTTGGGTTTCAAATGATAATATCAAATGGTTTGAAGTGGATTTTGTGATTCAATGGCAGTTTTGGGGAATTTTGAAGAATTAGAATATTAAAGTGGGGGTTTTAGGGGAAATTGGGTTTAAATAATTTTGGTAAGCCCCATGGGTGTAATGATTGCAACATTGTAATATGAAAATACAATTTTTATGATGATTATGAATGATGATGCAATGTATTTAAGTTCAAAAGGTGTAGAATAGTGGAAGTTTTTCCTATGGTCAATAGGTCCTATAGGAATTCTCATCAGGGTTTCCTTATGTAATCTCTAATATTTATCTTAAAGATTATTGATCACATATAGAACCAACATAGAGAACAGAGATTTGGTTGAAATGTTTAAGGAGAAGGTGGATACTATTTTTAAGTTGCTAAGATAGTCATTAGGAAACTCTTAAGGCTAGATCCTAGTTACTAAAGGAAAGGGCCATAACACTCACCCAAAATTGAGGTCAACAAATGGACCCCCAATAGGTGTGGTGTGCTAAATAAGCACACCACGTGTATTGGCCATAACACTCACCCAATTGAGCAAAGGTTGAAGTTTACTTTCCCTTAAAGAGTATACAACTCAGTAAGGGAGGAACCGCGCTAGTATCCACCATGGGTAGCTTAGCGAACATCCACTGGGGATGAGCAAGAAAGATATTTATCAAAGGTTGATGTGTGTGTGTGTGTGTGTATTTTTTTAGAAGCTGTGAATTTGGATTGCCAACGTCATTGTTGGGGATTAGTAGGAAGAAATTTTGATTTGTAGTTAAGATTTAAATTATCAAATCAAAGAAAATATATGTAATATCATAAAAAAACTATGTTAGGAAGAAAAGCACAGGAAATCATCTTCAAGTTGAGAGCTAATCAAAGACACTTTTGCACCTGAGGTATATGATTTCAGCGGTAGCAAGTGCCAAAGAAGGAGAGTCTAGGATCCCGTGTACACTTAAAGAGGTCTTAAACCTAGCTCAGATATATATATATATATATATATATATGATTTGTTTATAGCACCTAAATTCTATGAATACATGACCAAAGTCATTTTTCTGTGGAGATTCACTGACACTTAAACTAATTCTAGTGAAATTTGATAGCCTTAAGGCAATTGCAGTGGTGAAAAAGCTTTTAATAGTGGTTTTTACTATTTTATGTGCTTTTTTAATATATTTAGCAGCCTTTGTTTAAATGCTCCTTTAACTAAGTGCTACCAAAAACTTGTTTTAGTAGTGTTGATGTTATTTTCTTCATATTTCTTATTTTTTATATTTTTCTTGCATGTTGTTGGTCCTACAAGTAGGTTCTGACACCCTTATTGTACAACCCTCCCTAAGCTGAAAGGAAGTCATTGCCCGAACTTATGTCAGTCACTTTCTCTCGGTCGATCAGCTATTGAGAGCAGTCAGCCGACCCCCACGGGCCGACCACCACGGGCCGACCACCAAGGATATATGCACCTCCAACCAACCAATTATGGCCAGCCATAGGAAGCAGGCCAACCTTGGCCTACCATAGAAACCTTTGATCGGCCACCTAGGCTGGCCACTGATGTGTAGAAAAGTATGCTAATATTTTTTTATGATTTACATAATTTTATAGATGAGATTGCAATTTAAAGAATGATATTTTTATGTTTTTCTTGCAAGTACAATGATCCTGACTTTCTATATAGAAGTAAAATGTGATGTATGTGATTATATACTTAATTTACTTAATAGTTACTCTTCATTTGCAACAAATCAAACACATGAGCCAAAGCCAAAGCAAAAGCTAGGCAAGTTTTCCACTATGAAACAAATAAGAATAAAATTATAATATTTAAATATGGGATACTATGCAAGTATACGTATCGTTATCAAGTAATATAGGACTTTTTGATTAAGCTCCGAATATCGAACCCACAGGGAAAATAGCAATATGCACTTTAGAAATTTATAATTTTTAGATGAAAAAAATCTACTTAACAAAATGTTCTTACTTAAACTTAAGATGCTATAATAGGAATGAAAATTTGATTCTTTTTATAATTTTTGGTTTATGAAAATAAAGTAAGCAACTAATTAACTTAACTAACTTCTTGCAAGATGAAGACTATATAAATAAAATATTTTTTTCCTTATCATGAATCAGTAATAAATATAGAAATTATGTTGTGGAAGTATTATAAATGTGTTGTGCCAAATAGGAGCAATTATATTTTTTACCTTTACCAGAGATATTATAAAGAACATTGATTAATATGTATTTTGAATAGACCTGAAGAACGATTAGGTAGGGAAGATACCAGGTCTCACTCTGGAGTTCCTTCTTCTCCCTCCACCTAGGGGCTAACATCTCGTATCAAAATCTAAAATTATAAATCAAATTGGGGGCTTTAGCCTGTCACTATAAAGTTCTCTAATTCTACACCCTTGAAAGGTTTATTTACCTATTTATTTTCCCTCAACCCCATGAACTACATTCTCATTCATGAAATCAATATGTGATTCTTATCATTTGTTGACTGAGACAATACCATCTCGGATCATACATGTTCTCACAACAGGTGTTAACATCTTGATTGGTCAAATCAAGAAGTAAATGAAGTGCAAGGTTTCAAATCATCATAACTTCTTCCAACATTGAAGTCTAATACTTCACAGAACATCCTTTAAACACTTAATCACTTATCATTTTAAGGAAAATATAAAGAAAACTACTCATAATCTATGAAGAGAACACAATCGCACTTAATTTTAAAAGTTTAAATCATGCACACAAATAAGAAATATATATTAAAACCACGTCTAGTCACAAAGATAAATGTTTATCTCAATTATCTCCACCAAATGTCTTGAAGTTCCTTTGAATTTTCTTCCTTCACTCATAATACAAACTAACACTCAAGATAAAGATGAGCGGTTACGGAGGAGATGGGCGGCAGTGGCGTCTGTTACTTGGATGAATGATAGCTGTAAAATCTGATGGGTGGCTGGCCTCTTCTCTTAGATAATCAAAGTTTTTTCTTATAAAAATCCAAGGGGTACATTGGCGTCTTTTCAACAAGATATCTCCATTCAATGAATCTTCTCAAAGTTGCCTCCTCAAAAGCCAATTGAACAAATTTTCGAGTCTATGAGACATTTCCCACGTTTTTACCGAGGGTTGCTTGAAAAACCTCTTCAAAAATTTGTTCAAATTTGATAAATCATCACATAACTATTTCTGAAGCTTAAGCGCAAGGTACCTGACTCTTAGGCGCGGCTCTCTAGCGCGTAGGCGCAAATCCTTGGCGCTTTGGCGCCTCAGTTCATTTTTGCACCTTTCTTCATTTTGGCTCTAAATTTGACCATTTTTCACTCATTTTAATATTTTTCATTTATTTGATTGTACCTGAAATAAAAACAGAAATACCTTTCATTAAAGTGTAATATCTCAAAAATAGGTATAAAAAAGTGTATAAAAATACTATATATTTTAGGTGTATCATACAACAGGTAATGAAATTGAGGGAACGTGGAGGAGATTTGGAGAAAAGGAGCATATTAAGGACTAGCACCTAGGTGCCAAACCCCTAGGCCCCTAAGCGTCAGCCCCTCACTTAGACAACCTAAGAGGTTAGCACCTAGGCGTCAACCACTGCGCGCCTAGGCACAACGATACTGGCGCCTAGGTGCATGACCTTTAAGCGCCCATGCCTTCTACAACACACAAAGAGATTGGCGCCTAGATGCCAACAACTGCCTTAAGTAGTTTTGACAGTTCAAACAGCCTGTCATGTGGAATTATGTAGGAGGTTGTGGAGTGATTTTTATGCTATGTAATAAATTCTATATATATTCATGTATCTAGGATTTAGATGGATTGATGAATGTGGAGGAATTAATGAGTTAGTTATTTTGAGGGTTAGCATGCTGCAGAATTCTTCTTTTTCTTTTAATGTAGAGGATAAGGAGAGCCTTCAGGATCAGCAGCCCAAGTTCAGGAGAAGACTTGGTTAAGTATCTTCAGGTCATTAAGAAAAGAGGAAGATAATTCTTGTTGTGATTATTGTTGTATTTTATTTATAAAAATTTGGATAGTGGATTTCTCTTGTTTCAATGAATATGTGTGGTGTCTTTCTCATGCTTTTTGAATAGAACTTTTTAAGTAGATTTCTTTACCTTACCTTGTGATGATTAAGTAGGATGTATAGGGCTGAAAAGTGTTTTTAAATTACTTTTAATTATTGAATGTGATTATTAATCTTCAGTTCTTTATTTACTTTTCATTCTGGCCAAGTGAAATGTTAAAATGTGTTGTGAACCATAATGACTCGGGAGAACTATGATATAGAATCAACTAAGTTAGTCACATTGAACTATGAGGTATAGGTTGATATACCTTGCAGAAAGACAGAAATATTAGGAAAATATGCTTTGATGGGTTAATTATGGGATTTAAGGAATTAAAGTCGTTTTAACCAATTTTTTTTTACGCACTCGTGGGGAGGGTAAGGAAGAATGTTGTTTCTATTTGTCAGCAGCCTATTTTATATTTTGCACTTTACGTTTCTAATACTCCTCCCACATCATTCCAAGGGAGGGTATTTTCAGAACCTAATTTTCATCAATTTAAATTACAAAAGTAGGATTTCTGTGGGATTTATATTTTACAATTTCTGTTGATACTTTAGGACTACTTTGTAGGACTCTAACATAAACTAAATTCCATGCTTAGAATAAATCAAGTTAGCTATAACTTTTCCTAAGTCTAATTCCCTTGCTCCCTGTGTGATATACATTCCAAACTTTAAAATTTGATATTACTGATACGATACGTGCACTTGCATGAGCCACTAGTGGGTGTTTGCACCTGGAAGAGGTATCAACCAACGTGGGCTATTAATCGATGAAGGGCGATCGATCGAGTTGGAGCGACCGATCGATGGAGCATTGTCAATCGAGCACATCAGGTTGGTGGAGGCCGATTGATCCAATGGAACAAAAGTGGTCGATTGGGACCAGCCAATAGCGACTGATCAATCGAGTTGACGGAAGGAAAGTGTCAATCAAGCCAACGGAGGTGCTTGATCAGCAACACATGCAAAAAGTAGATGTTTTTTATGCATATTTTTAAAATCATGTGGTGCAATCAATAAAAATGCAAACACATGCAACATGAAACTAAATTAGATCCAATGACGAATCGTGCCTGTTCTAGCAAAGCCATGGGAGACCTAGGGCAATTGATGGAGAGGTGTACCAACACCCTATTTCTTGAGGCAACATGATGTCCACTTCTGTTTGCACATCACTAAGTGGGGAATATCTCGCAAGGAGGGTTCTCCGTGACTGAGAAGACAATGATCAAAGGAATGTCTTTGTAATCTTGGTCGGTGGATTTCAAACGTCCATCTAGATGAAACCACTTAAGCAAACGTCAAGATTTTTACAACCCTGACTTTCGAATTTTGGGCTAGAAAGAAAAAAAAAAAGGTAGGTTTCACTCGTTGGATTTGTAGAAGAAAATGCACAGCACCTAATCTTACGGGGTTTCCTCTAAGTACACAAAAATCCTACCTTAAATCCTATAATATCCATACCTAGGGGCTCTAAGGATGATAAAAATGCATGAGTTCAAGAAATCTTATCGATGCAGTGGTTGGTGAAGTGTTTTCTTTTATTGTTTGTGCTTCAACGGTGTTAGGATGACTAAACCAAGTTCCTCCTCCAAGACAGTGAAGAAGAAGCTATCCTTGCCGGAGAGGATGACAAATCCGCCAGATTTCTTCTCCAAAGTATTGAGGAAACTTTTCTTGCTAGAGAGAATGAAGAGATTGTCAAGTCCGCCTTCTCCGAAGCTTGGAAGAAGCTCTCTTCAACTCAATTTGTAGAGAGTCGCTAGAGAGGAAAAAGAAACCAGTGGATATGAAGAACATCAAGAATAAGATGAAAACGATGGAAGAAAAGGGCTTCCCTTGGCTTCTCCTTGAGGAATATGGAGAATCTCCCTCAAAACTCCCTTGGATGCTCCCTTCCAAGCTCCCTTGCCTCCTCTGCTAAGATCAACACAAATGATCAAGTATGAAAACTTCTTCACACCTGAGGGAGATTACCCTTGGTCTTTTTCCATTGAGTTGGCCTCTTACCTCATTTGGTATTGGCCTAAGTACCCATAGATCCCACTTTTGAAGCAAGCAAAAGGCACTATCCAACAATCATGGCAGCATCGTCAGAGAAAATCCAGGGAACGAAGGGTAGAAATCGCAAAACAGGTTGCGCTAACATGGCAACCTCGAGCTCGGGTGTGGTCACGCCACTGTAGCAAGCGTTGCAGAAGAAGTACCGGTGTGGCCAGACCCGAAACCCCTTGTAATTACGCCGTGTGCTCTGTCTGGCTGACGTGGTAACACCACCTTCAAGCGTGGTCACACCAGTTAAGGAATACGGGCACCTCTCCGAGATTTAGGCGTGGTCATGTTGCTATTTGGGCATGGCCACACCCAATTTAGGCGTGTCCACGCAGTTCCTCACATAAATTGGGCTTCC
>NW_018164622.1:1303086-1303331 GCF_001263595.1 Phalaenopsis equestris | reverse complement strand
AACAACGAGCCGTTTTGACAGCCCTATCCACAATAGAGGCATTTACATACACCTATATTTTGCTATTTTACATTCATACAGCCTAAATTTTCACATTATATCAACAATGCAACTTTAATTTTTAAAAAATAAAATACTCTTCTTCGTGTATATCAATTATATATTTAACTAAACTATAAATTAGTAAGTTAATCGATTTATAAATTTATGTTTAGGGTCTGTTTGGGGCAGCTGCAGCTTATTGA
>NW_018164622.1:1299225-1302986 GCF_001263595.1 Phalaenopsis equestris | reverse complement strand
AAAGTTGTGTTTTCTCACCAAATCTGGCTACCTGCAGTGGTTGCTAGAAGGCTACGGTCTGACTTTTCAAATTTTTTTTTGTAATAGCTGCTAAAACTTTTTGAACAGTTTGAACAACATTTGCTTCTTCAACTGTACACAGATGCTTCTTCAAACAATTGAAACTGCCTCAAACTTACCTTAAGTTCCTTTTTGTAAGACTCGAGTTTTAAATTTTTTTCTATTTTATGAAGCAAGCTTTATAACTACAAGGGATAGATCATGTTAAGACGAGAAGAGGGAATGAACGAGAAGGAGAGAACTTTTGCTTGAGTTCAAGCGAACTCAAGTAATGTAAGGGCAATGATGTGTAATCTTTGGGGAGGCCACATCGTCAACCCAATGGAGCTGAATTCCTTTGTGCAGATACATAATGAAGAAGATACTATGAGTGCCTCAACAGGTGAATTCATATCATAGTTGTGCAAGTTCGACAACTAGATTAACATGAAGAAGGGTGACACAAAGGCGATGCAGTGACGAAGTCGAACGGTGCAAGGTGGAATAGAAAGAGAGCGAGCTAAGGTTGGAGTCTTGGGCTTGACAGAACATTTTTAAGTGGAGAGGCTTTCATGTCATTCATTTAGGTAGATTGAGAGCTCTAATTAACAAATGACCTCAGGAGTCTAAATAAATAAATAATTGAATAGATTACAAATTAGTATCCAACTAATTAATACAAAAAATAATAAAATAATATATAGAATATATGTATATATATATATATATTGTAATCAAATAACATAAATAAATACTAGAAAATTAGTTAATTGAAAAAAAAAAAATTCTATCAAATTTATGTGTATATTGATATTAAATTGTAATATATTACTATTAAGTATACTATTAAGTAATTTATAATTAATTAAAATGTATTTAAATAATATCTCAAGTAAGTATAAAGTATTTAATAAGTTACTTCTTGAATAACAAACGAGTTTGTTTATGAACATTAAGAAGCGAGTTTTACTACGTTCAATTTTAGTTCACTTAAGCCCCAATTTCGTAAAATATGCTCAAACTTGTTTATTTACTAATTTTAGCAAACATGATCGAGCAATAATCAAGCCGAGTTCGAGCTGTTCAACAAATGCATTGGTTCATTTACAACCATAATGGTGGCAATTAGATTGACCATCACCTTCCTAATAAGATTCTTGAATCAACTATCATGCCACATACTATCATTAAGTAGAAAAAAACTATGAAATAAAAGAAAATAAGTGATTTTCTTTTTTATTTGCATAGAGAGGGATTAACTTGTCTTCTTCTCCCTACATTATATATTCAAGAAGCGATGTCCTCTTTTTTTCTCTTAATTATCTATCAAATGTATTTGATAGTAATATTTATGCAAGAGATCAAAAAATGTAAAATTAAGTGAAATACAAAGCATAACCCGGGACAAATACTCAAAAGGGCTGAAAAATTGATTGAAGAAACATTTCCCATACTATTTAAGACACTGTGTGAGTATGCACTTTTTAGTTGAATGCCATTACTTCTTCTATCTTGCTTCTTAGAGAAGGCACTTCAAGGATGAACGGCTCTGCGTCATTTTAAAATATGCCTCAGTTAAATTTTTTAAAAAATACATACTGAGAAAATTCAATCTAAAAACAATGATGGTAAAATTAAGAAGCAAATTATGAGTATTGAGAATATAACTATTCATATTTATGAAAAATAAAACATAATTAGCCTTCATCATTACATTGGAATGAGCAAATTAATACTTCATGATAGGTAATAGGTTGATGTCAGAAGAGAGAGCAAGCAACATATTTCTAGAAAGGAACTAATACATAAAATTCTAACAGATTATTGAGATCTTTTCATCATTAGTCAACTTGTGGTCATTATTTACTTGGAGGAAGAAATGGAGAAATGAGCAATATAGTAACATGAAGAGTGAGGGATAATCACTGTACTCTAATCTCCATTAGGAAGTCTCTGTTACCACATAAAAAACATACATTTGATGGAGAAGTAAGAGAGGTACAACTTGACAGGAAAGATATTGTGATGTGGGGATAATTTTCTCAACAACTTTAATTATGAAATCAAAACCTACTACAAAGTTTAATTTTATGTGATTTCATGAATTCCTAAAAACTCTATCTCGCTTATAAGCCACCTAATGCCATCTATTCAATGTGCACAATTTTGTTACTTAACACCATTGAACATTTCGTAAGGGAATGATTCAATGGTGTTGAAGAGTGCCATTCACTCTTCTTCATTCAACCAACTATAGGGTGGAATTTATTAATTTTAGTAATGAAATGATAGAAAGTTTGTAATTATATTAGATGTCATATGGAGGAAATTCTTTTGTTGATCAACTCATAACAACTACTAAAACGTTGGAGGTGAAATATGAAAGTCTAAGGCTGCCTCACATGAAATATGAAATTGTCATAGTAGTTGGTGACTGATTATATTGTCCGACTTGATAGGAAATTTGACTCTCCTCCATCTCCAATGAGCACACTAGTGAAAGAATTGTGATTATGTCTGGGGAGAGGATAAGAGAGAGAAAAAAGGAGAATAATGGTAAAATAAGTGAGAAAAAATGCTAGAGGGTAAGTATATGTAACAACTTTCTTATAACTTTTCTTATGTGAAGATTTAATATTATATACAGTGGAGAATGTAGACGGACCTCAATAAACCACATAAATTCTCATGTTCTCCTAATATTTTCATTGCAAATTTATTTCCCGTTCTAATGATCACAATTGCTCTCAAGCATGCACCTTTTCCTAACAAGAGAGTTAGGAAATAAATAATGCTTGTCAAGCTTGCCAAAAAATAGATTACCATCCCTAACATACCGTTTTACATGCTTTTTATGATTGTTTATACAAGTAATATATTGGTTGGAAATAAAATGAAGAATCCCAGATGAATGATTTGAGCGCTCGTCTGTCTTGAAAAAAAAAACACGTTTTTCTAAGCTCGAGTCAATGGAAAGGGTAATAAATTTCAATGGATTTAATAATATATTGAGTGAAACCAAAAAAAAAAAGTAAAACAAATTAAGTGTAGAAATAGAAACAATAACAATAAAAAAAAAATCAACTTGAGAAAAGAGAGCAAGCTATTGAACTCAACTCACTAAAAAATGAGTCATGTCAAATTTACATTGGCCTCTTAAATCTCCAAAAGTGTTTGACAAGGGATTTTGTAAATCCCGTTAATTCTTATGGAAACCGTTGGCTAAATTATGTGAGGATTTAAAACTTTATTATGTTTGTTATAATAAGAAATCATAATTAAAATTTGATTATTTTATTATCGATAAAGATTAAAATTTATTTCTAATTGAACTAATTAATAATTAATTAATAGTTTTTGTTAAATTAATTACTTAGTAAGCAATTATTTAACATTAATAAAATATTAATTTTATAATTATTAATTATTTTAATTAAGAATATATTTTAAATTGATTGACTATCAAATAATTCCTATTTTTATTAAATATAACTTAATAATTACATAAAAATTTATTTAATCATAATTAATTTAATATATAAATTAAAAGTTAATTATTAATCTATTAAGTTAATAAAATTAACTTAAATAAAACCTAATCCCATCTCCCCTTCCCCTCTCACTATCCTAAGAAAAAATATTACATCAGGACTCTTCACGTAGAGCTACGTGCAGAGTCCAGTGAAATTACGCTGTGAAGGTGATGGGCTCGGTAACGCATG
>NW_018164622.1:1296210-1299125 GCF_001263595.1 Phalaenopsis equestris | reverse complement strand
TATATATATTTCTTTTTTACTGTATTAGTAATGCATATAAAAGCATATTCCAAGTATCAGGCAGGCCAGCAACGCACCAATGGCTGCAGTCATTTCGAGCATGGATTCCACTGTATTTGGAGGGATGAGCATCCTTCCTTAGCTGCGATAGGAATGTGATGTCAAGCAATGTGACTAATTCCTTGGGAATTATTTCCTTCACTATGGCTTCTTGTGGTGATGCCACGTATCTCGATGCATTCAACGGCCGCGACTCTCCGGAGCAACTCTTCGTGTAGGATCCGCCCCATTCATTTGCACTTGTTTAAGGGAAAAGAAAAACAGGAAGTTGAAAATTTATGTAAGTACCGCCATGACGGGTGCTTGTAATTGAAATAACTATGTTAATGAGAGGAATCCAATGAGCTCAATATCATTCAGTTTTGAAGCGAGTAATATACTTCGATGATGAAGGGAGTGTTGAATTAAAATCAGAAAAGTTCTAAGAAGGTCCTGAGCTTCACCGCTCATTTGATGCTAATGATCACTATCAACAATCATCATAGCTAGCTTATCATCATCTGGTTGTTGTTGTTGCCAGACAACAATTTCCCGATCATCATTATAGGAATATTATTGCTTGAACATTGTAACTCATTCATTATTGTCAAAGCCTGTCATTCAGCTGATGTTATTTGACTAGTCATCATAAGCATCTATTACTTATTCATCTACTACTACTACAATTATAAGCGATCAAACTAGTAGGTCAAAATACATAGCATTGTTACCTATCAATAGGTCAATTGTTATGCAATTGGTAGTAACATAGTTCTATAGCTTGTTTATCCTAAACACATAGCATAGTTACCTATCAATAGGTCAATTGTTATACTTATCTTAGGCAATATCATTCTTAAAGAATGACCAATAAATTTTATTTTTGATTGGAAAAATAATTCATCACTTTCAAAATATCCTACTACTCATAAATACAACTCACAAATAGGAAAACCCTCGAAATGCCTGAGAAAATAATATAATATGTATTATGATGTATCAACTTGTTATAACATCATTATGTGTTTGTTATCTATTTAGGTTTTATTTGATTTTTTTGAGCTCTAACTCTCACAATCAACAAAAAAGACAAGATGCCATTAAAATAAAGAGAGAGAGAGTGTGTAAAGACAAGATGCCATTAAAATAAAGAGAGAGAGAGAGAGAGTGTGTGTGTGGTCCTATTGAGTGTGCCAACTAAGACCTCTTAGCTTCAATAAACAAGTCATTTCATTCACTACATTCAAAAAAAGAAGATACCAATGCTAACAAAAGTTCAGTTTAGAAATAGACATCCTACCTAATTATTGTAATAAAGGAGTATGTAAAACATGGCCCTAATCTTTTAAGAAAAAATGTATTTACATTATTTTTTTACAATCTTTTCTCTTTGATGGGTAAATGAAAATTTACTATTAAACTACACATTAAGGTTATAAAATGTTTAACAAAAGCAACAAAATATTAAATTTATTAAACTATGCATCTACTTACTGGTAATGAGAAGGAGAGACCCCTTGATAGAAAACCTTCTTCGTATAAGGATCAATGCTGGATCTAACCCAATTGGCCCAAGTCGTTAGAGCTTTATAAAATGCTAATGTTCTATCCATGTCTTTTACTATTTGATTACCATCTTGAATATAATCCCATCTACAATAAATAAATAAATAAATAAATTATATTTTTGAGGTGTGTTTAGATACCAACCATCCAAAACATTAAATATAATATTTTAGTCATCCAAACTTAAAAATTTAAATTTTAACAACATATAATATTCAATGAACTAATAGAGGGTGGATGTAATGAAAAATGAGAAATTTTGGGTAATTATATTATATTAAATGTTTTGGGGGTTGGTATATAAAAACCCTCATTTTGAAATAACTTAATAAATACTAAATTAAGTTAAATAATGAAACATTTTGCTCTAAAATCTATCTTTATTTTCATATATTTTTGAAAAAAAAGGGAAAGTGAAGTACGGTTGCGTTGCTCCATTACGTGACCACCAATGCCAAGTATTAAAGATGAGCATATCGAACTTGAGCCACTCAGTGCTACCTTGTAATGAGTCAAGCTTCAGGACTCGTCCAATCTTCTCATTGACAATATCAACAAGATAATGTGACAAGTAGTATGATACCGTGAGATTGAAGTCCTGCAATCATTCAAGGGATTGAAGATGATGCATTATATTAACCTTTAATTAACATCAAAGTAAAGTAAAATAAAATAAAATAGAATAGAATATGATACATGTGATCTTAAACAAGACAAATGTTAAAAAAAAACATTAAATGTTTTGATACCTTTTTTGTAGGAATGCTTTTTAAGAAAATAAAAAAAAATTGCATTTCAAAATTTAAATTATATATTTGATTAATTTATCTATAATTGAAATGGTGTGCCAATATATTAAAAATATTTACAATTTTTTTAAAGATAGATAATAAATTTTGAAGATTTTTTTTTTATTTTGATGTAATGTATTAAAGGAACAAATTCATGAAATTTGTAATAACTTTTTAAATAAAATGTATATATGTGAAAGTCAAAAATTACAATATTAAATTCAATAAAGAGATTTTTATGTTTTTGGTTAAAAAGCATGGTACTAAGAAAAGGTTGTACTTGTCAAAAAGTAAAAAACCCATCTTTATGCATTCACATGCTTTTTGTCCTAAGAATGGGGCCCACTAAATTTCTACAAAGTAACCAACCCTAGATCTAGAGGCTGCATAAATCTTTAGGAATAATAACAAAAAAATGCCCCAAAAATATACTCAAATAATTAGGACAATATTTATCACCAAACAAAAATTATTATTTTCATAAAACATCTATATCTATATATATATATATATATATAT
>NW_018164622.1:1290780-1296187 GCF_001263595.1 Phalaenopsis equestris | reverse complement strand
ATGTATATATATATATAAATTTTGATGCAAATTATAAATCTCAGGTATTTTATAGAATTGTAATTAACATAATTTACATTATGCACCAACATTTTACCACAACATCAATTTATGTTATGCAATTATAGACATAAAAGAAGCCATGCTTTACAATTTTTACAATAATTTATCTATTTACTTATTTGCATGTTTTAAATTAAAAACAAATTATACAAATATGTAACAAAATATTTCTTACAATATATATTAAATAAAGTAGTTATAAAAAGAATAAATATTTACCAATTACATACTTTTTTAAATAAGTATTTTACATTTAAATTCAAGCCCTTCTTTAAAGACAAAAGGATCATGTGATTTAAAGAAATGAGCACATTTACATATATACCTACCAATTCCTATATGCTTACATATGCATACATAAAAATTTAATTTTTTATATTTATACCGCCTAAAATCTTTCATATCACATCAAAAATATCACTTTTTAAACTTAAAATATAAATAAAAATACACATTTTCTTAAACATGATATATATGCAAAAAATGAAATTGGGTGATATGTATATAAATCTTCTAAACAAATAATAATTTCCAATTATCATAATCATTCCCACTCACTACACTAATTAAATTCTCATTAAAAATATATAATTGGAAAATTAATACGTGCTATTGTTCGTAAGTCGGAACAACAGTTTCGAGAGGGGGAAGAAGAGAGAGAAAGTAGAGAGAGAGAACCTCAAATAGGACTCCATTATCAACAAAGCTGATCCTCCCATGCGGGTTGGCCGCATAAAGCATACAGAGCATGGACTCATACATATTCAAGCTCAATGAATCCCCCACAAACAAAACCCTCTTCCCCCTGCACCTCCTCATCATCTCCATCCCATCAAACGCCGGCAGCACGCACTCCCCGTCCGGCTCCCATCGATACCCCAAATACTCCCTATCAGGCCTCCCGTACTTCACGCAATCAAACTCCTTCCTTATAAACGGGCATTTTTCCGAATCGTAAAGCGGGTACGAGTCATCGACCACCCAGCTTCCGTTGAACAGATTGCACCCGTCCGCCTCCGCCGCCGCCGCAAACAGAGCGATGCAGAGCAGCAGGCCCGGCCCGAGGCCCGAACCCATGGGCCCAAATAAGGGAGGATGAGGAAGAAGAAGGAAGCAGAGAGAAGATGAGTTGTTCTGTAATGGAGACTCTTTTATAAGTAGCTCAAATTTTATTTTTTTTTAAAGGTAATTATATTAATTCCCCATTTATTTTATTAATTATTTATTTTTATTTTTATTTCTATTTTTGTTTTTTTTTTCTTTTTTTAATTTTTCCTTATTTGTGATTTGTGAGGAATAATTAAAAAAAATATTATGGGGAGCGGTCTCCATAAAAATGGGAAGTAATAAATATGATTTGAAGGAGAATATTTTTGAAGGGATTTACGGCTTGAATGTGTTTGCTTATTTTGATCATTTGAGAATGATGGTTATTTTTGTTGGAATAATTACATAAAGAGGATTTGAAATATTGGTATTTATAAATCAAGCATTGAGGGGATTTTTTGTAAACATTGATAAATATATAAGTTGAGGTTTTATTATGAATTTTTTATATTTGATGTGGAATATGGAAATTGGATGAAATATGAGAAAATTATTCTGTCAGGACTCCTAACGTAATGCAGACACGTGACTTCAAGGAAATGCACGTTTTTCTGTGATCTGACCCTATAACAGTGGAGACTGTTTCTCCTATGTTATTTTGCATTATTCGTGTGTTATTGTGGTGATATTGATGTGTTATTGTGTTATTATAACGAACACAATATTCCCAACACACAATAACATATGAATATCACCACAATAACATCTGAATAATGCAGAATAATACAGGGGATATTCTCCTGTGCTAAAACGATTTTTTGTTATTTTTCTGTCACATCCACGTGACGTGATTCTATTGGACTCCGAATGTATCTCTACGTCCCGAGTTCGTATTTATATAAAAAAAAATGTTTTGGAGCTCTCCGTGTAATTTGTCCTTTTTTTTTTTTTGGTTGCAAATAGCACAAATGAGGGAAGTTTAGATACCTAACACGCAATTCTTATGTATTTGCATATTTCATATCTAAACTTTTATATTTGCATACATAGCGCTTAGGTGCTTGAATCTTCACTTTTAAATATTTGAGGGTCATGTGTATAAATATGAAAGTTTAGGTTTGAGATATGTAAATGTATATGAATTGCGTGCTACTTATGTGATTGGCCCAAAGAGCAAGTATAGTTAAAAGGAAAGATGGCTTACTGTGCGAGTATTTGGTTTTTTCTTAAAATGACAATTATGCACTTCACCAAGTTAGCATGTAAAGCCGTATTTGGCATGTTTTATTTTATTGAAACTCTTATTTCTTAGTAATCAAGAATTACTTGATATGTAAAGGGAGTAAAATATTCCGTCCGGACAGCCAATCACTGGCGGTCAAGTCGCCCATCAAAGACATGTATGACGACCTGACCGCCGGTGGTCGGCCATCCGGACTTGTGGTCTCCAGCCTGAATAGCTTATCATAAAGCGGGATGAGATTTTAGAGCAAATATTTCAAGGAAAAAAATGGAGATATTTTTTGTTGAAATAGAGCTTGAATCCAAATTTACAAGCTAATTGATTATCATGAAACCAAAAGTTTGAGTGAGTTATATTTTGTCTAAGGATTTGAGGGGTGGCTATAATTATTCGTAAATGTGATTGTAAAATGCTTATGCATTTACATAGTCATTCTACTTCGATCTTCTGACCATAGTCATATAATTGTCATCACTCAGTTGTACTCTTCGACTAATGTTGCCCAATTACAATCTATTAACTACTGTCGCTTGATCATATTGTTCCGACCACTCTTACATGACCACCATCGCTACACCATCGTCGCCCGCAAATTTTATTGCCAACATCAATGTATACTAATCTCTATAAGATAATGCACATCATCTCTATCCCCCATAATTTTCGTTGTAATTAATAGCATTAGACAACAACCCTTAAATTGCAATATTCAGTCATGCTTTTGAAATGCCTTTTAAAATTTGATATGACACATCCACATGCTCTTCAAATGTTTCTGCCACATCTTAACGCCCAGAATACTTGTCCCAAAATTAATTGGGATAATTACATCCGGACCCTCCCAAAAATTAATATTTATAAATTAACAACTTGTGGTGTGTTTTGTGACCTACCCGACAAATGTATGATTGATAATTTGATAAAAATGAAAATTAATTATTGGTGTCTAATCTCTATCGTTCATCACAACAAAGATGTATTTTGGTGATCCCCATTTTTTATTTTTATTTTTTAAAAAAAATGATCGATGAATCGATCGACTGTGAAGATCGCCCACCGCATGCATTTCTGCATACGTAGATCGTATGGAATAATTTTTCGAGCTTTTACCATGAATTTTGGTATTTGAGTGAGAATTTGAAAGAATGGATGAAAGAGGACGGTTGATCTGTAAATAGCAAGTTTCTCACGGTATGTATGTAATTGACCCATATTAATCAATCATATATGATTATTTAATATATTTATGTCACAAGATTATGATTAATTATTTACATCGTTAAAATGAGAGTAAATGCGATAATCATGAGCTTTATTCTGATCAAATGTGAGCCAGAATATATTGATCCTTAAAATAAAGAGGGATTTACATAAATACCTCATAATTTTTTTGGTATTTATATATATGACATTCCAAGAAAACTATATTTGAATGACATTCATCTAATTTCAACCAATTTGGACCCTTTATAACAATTTTTGTAGCCATAATTTTACTTAATTTAAATGTAGTCTCAATTAGTTGGATCAATAAAAAAATTAAAAAAAATATTGTGTAGAATTTTGACTTTAAGGGTCTATGTGGGACTAATGGTGTAAACGAGTCGAGTCAAGCTCGAGCCACCCTAGACTGTAGCTTGAGCTCGAGCTCGATTTCGAGCTTAAGTCTATGAGTTCGAGCCATTTCGCGAGCCTGTTTGTTTAATATAAAAGAGAGAAAATGATATTAATTTATGATAGCTTTATAATAATATGACAAATAAAATGAACAGTTAGTAGATAGATAATAAGAGCTTAATATATATTACAAAAACTATTTTTTATAGATTTTTAATACCTTAATGATAAAGTCTTGAAATTTAATATATTTGGAGTATATTTTATATTAATATTTTTTTAAACGCGTCGGCTCAAGAGCTAACGAGTCGAGTCGGGGCTGGCTTGCGCATGGCTTGTTAGCTCATCGAGCTCAGTTCCAGTCTTCCAGAGCCACTTCTCGAGCCAAGCTCGAGCAGGCTCACGAGTTGGATTCACTAACTTACAAGTCTATTTAGGACAGCTTTCTACCTTATTTGCATTCCAGAGCTACACACAGTTTTTTCAGGGAACTGTTTTCTTGCTGCTTTTTAGAAATTCTACGGTGGAAAACTATTTTTTCTTAATGGGACATATTAAAATGTGGTGATTGTAAGAAAGTTAGAAGACTGCAACTAGCCAGACAAAACAAATCCTAAATCTCTTCTACATTAATATTATAGTAATTTTTTTTTCCTTCTAACTATAAAGTGTGTTAAATAAAAACAAAAAATAATTAAAAAGCCTTATCTCTATTAACATTTAGCAATTAATTAACTAAATAATAATTTGGGCGTTGGATGGTCGCAACAACATCCAAAATTTGGTTTCTCATATGTTGTTCTAATCCATGACTCTATATCTCCCATCGCTTTCATCAAAGAAGAGTAGAGAATACGAAATTGAGTCATGCAATTGTGGTGTTCGCGAACATGGAGTTGAATTGGATGATGTAATAAATATTAAAATTATTTTAATATTATCTTAATAATATGATAGTCATAAAAATTGATATTTTCATCAATTAATATATAATATTCTAATTTACCACATTTTATCTTGAATAATTTGTTTATTTTCTCAAAAAAAAAAAAATATATTTAGTCATCATTTCTTAATTAAAGAAAGCCTAAAATTAAGATTTTTATATGGTAGAATCTATTTATGACATTATAATAACCTCTTTTTAAATGAAAAATAATATTTAAACAATAAGAATGCAATTTTTGTATAAATATAGACCCACATCCTTAAACATATTTAATTCCATTTTAACTAAAATAAAATAAAAGTTAACATTGATTATTCCTTCAAAATAATTTAGGAAAGATAAAAGAATTGAAAGGGAAAAACTTTAATTCGGCGTATTATTTATGGAAGTCATAGTTGCGTGTCATACTTTGCCATCTTAAAATATCTTTCAATTTACAATTTTCCGTATCATATATATATATATATATATATATATATATATATATA
>NW_018164622.1:1284947-1290501 GCF_001263595.1 Phalaenopsis equestris | reverse complement strand
TATGTATGTATATATATATATATATATGTATGTATGTATGTATATATATATACATATATATAATTTGCATTATATTTATTTAAAATGAAATATAGTTCTAATATATGTAATTAAAATTTATTTTAATCTCGTCGAGCAGTTTTTCTTTCACAGTTTTTATACATTTATATAATCTCAATATATAAATCTTAAATATTGTTTCATATATTTTCTGAAATTTATAATTGAAGACATGATTAATTAAGCTCTAAATCGTCACCAAGAAAATCATTCCCTTATATTTTTCATAATAAAAAATTTGTATTATTTTTAAGGAAGATTTACAAACTTACCACTCAATTTTTATATATTTACATATCAAACACCTAAACTTAATTCACTGCCTGAAAAGATGTTTTTTTTTATAATACGTAAGATCGGGGATCAGGGTGGCATAATTTAGGTTTAGATATGTAAATACGATGAAATTGGTTGGTGAATATGTAAATAAATCGAGAGGGCAGTATTAGGGGTGTAAACAAACGGAACACGAACGAACAAAGCTGGTGTTTGTGTTCGGTAAATAAGCTCATGTTCAAAATTGTTCGTGAAGTCATTGTTCTTGTTCGCCAGCCGAACACGAGTTGTTAGCGAACGACGAGCCAGTTTATATAAATAATATATTATAACTAATTTTAATATATATAAATAATATATAAATTATATATTATAATTTATAAAATTTAATTTTTTTAAATATCATAATTTCATATATATAATTATTTTAAATTATTTTCTATTTCGAACAATAACAATTCGAGCACGAACGAACGCATCATTGTTCGTGTTTGGTTTGTTTAACTAATCAAACGAAAAAAAAGTTTATTCACATTCGTCTCGTTTACTTATCAAACGAATCGAACACGAACTCATTGACGAATCAAACAAAAACTGTTCGCGAATAATGAGCTTCTTTGACAGCCCCAGCCAGTATAGTATTCTCGAAGAGATGGACTAATTGCTAAATCCAAAAATAATATTTTTGTTTTTACAGCTTCCTGATAAATGTTGATAATTTAGATAAGTGGATCACATAAATGTAAATAAAAAAATATTCAATCATTACATTTTCTTAACACTAAAATAAAATAATAGTACTCAAATAAATCCTAAGAAACAAACAAAAATAGTAAATAATAAATTAAATATTAATATTTAAAAAAATATTAAAATAATTCATCCAAAATAAAATTAAAAAAAAATTTAAAAAATTTTGAGGGTATTTTTTTTTTTTTTTTTTTTTTGAATGAAGATTTACATATTTACTTCTCAACTCCTATGTATCTACATATCTAGCGCAAAAATTTCAATATTTACATATATGTACATAAGCATGAAAAGGTAAGTGATATTTTTTATATGATATAAGAAATTTGGGCGATATAAATGTAAAAATATAATAAAGTTGGGGGTTAGATATGTAAATACATAGGAAATATTTAAATTTGATGGGCTAAACCCTAAATACTTCAGCTATTTATAACTTCTTGACAATGCTTCCCAAATCCAAAGTAAATGAAAGAAGGTAGATTAATATTTTGACTTTATCATCCTAATTTATAGTTTCATAGTTTTTTTTTAGCAAGAAATATTTCAATATAAATTAAATTTAATGCATAGATCTCTGATTATATTCAAAATGATCGGTTAGACGATGTGAATCCAATAATACCAAAATTGATCTAATACAAGTCAAATCAACCTCGAATCAAGCTAAGAAACTATTTTTGGAGGCTTTCATTGTCTTTTTGGGGGGTCAAATGAACTCTAAATTTGACATGTTTATAATTAAATCGAGCGTTCGATCATGTCATAAAAAAGAACCTCTATGATCATGGGGAATTGATAAGGGTCGTGCAATCGGGCGGTTATGATGGTCATTCGTCAAAGGATTAAATTGCATCTCTTGAATGACATTTAAATAGACATCATCTCTTCACTTGGAGAGAGAAAAGGAGAAATGAAAAGAATTACCTCATTTATAGTTTGTTTTTGACTGAAGACCCGATGAAAACCTCCAACCTCTATAACTATCAACCATCGTTACCTAATTGTCGTTGATTCCTGTCGGTAGCCCTTTATTTCTCGTTGTTAGTGGACTTTACATAATAACAAAGTAACCTGAGAAGTAACGACACACATAGTCAAACAGGGAAGTATCCCGCAGAACAACAACGCACATTACGAAATAATGAAGTACTTTATTTTGTGGCGAAGATGAACACTATAAGAAAATAACAAAATTGTGTTTGTATTTGCAAAAGTCAAGTTCTGACACAACAATTTGCATTAAATTTGTGTCTAACATCCGACGAGAGATGCCAACGCAAAAATATTGCTTTGCAGCGACATATTCGTAGTTAACATTATCACTTAATAGTGAATATAAAAAATGTCTCTATTTGCAGATTTTTTAATAATAAAAGAAAAGACATGCCTAAAGGGCTTGATATGCGAGGCATATTTGCTACATGGACCTTTTGTTCTTATTTTTTTGGTAACATCAACAAATTCATCAAACTGTTAGTGAGATATCCTCGTAGTCTGAATTATCTATATTTTAGATAACAAGAGAAGCATCGTGGATGCATGTTACATACTACTTGAATGATAAGAAGCTTTGAGCAGTGACTTTCTATGTTATTCTTAACTGTGGTAAAATCCAACCATTTATATGTTAAGATTTTTAGTAATTATAAATTATTTGAATTATTACTCAAAATTTAAAACTATGTTGCTCATATAACTAACGATAATACAAGCATGTTATTTATGAGCAATTTAAATAAAGAAGATGAATTTATCATAAACAAAAAGAATGAAGAAGAATTTTTGACATGATTCAAATTATACGCACTTTTATGTAACTCTTCAGGTCACCAGTATGTAAGTTGCACGCTCAAATAAAAATTAATCATATTTTGAAATTTAAAATATTTTCATAATAAGAGCAATGGAGTTATGGATTAAGGCTTATTAGATCTTGCATAAGGGTTTAATCACAACGTCACTATCCGATAAAGATTAGATATCAATGGTTATGGATTTTGAATGAGTTTCTGATGTGAAGAGAAGAAGACGTGTAATTGTGGTGTCTGTATTAAAGAAAACACCCACTCGGATAGTGAGATCAACTACTACGATATTCTTCATAAAATAGTGTAGTTGTGATATCCATGTTTTGTTGAGTGCAATGTATATATGTTCAACTGTGAGTGATTTAATCATGTTCTTAATTGAGGTACAAGACCATAAAACCCATATGATATCACTGAAGTTGAAATAAATAAAAGATATGCAAAATTTGATCTTTTTATTCTTGCACATGAAACTAGTCAGGTTTATTATCTTAGATCCCTAATAGAGCAAGAGACAATTAATTCACTCATGATTATAAAGAGTAAACCTAGAAGAACTATGGAGACACAAATTATTATTGAACATGTTCATCAAGAGCAAGACATGTCATATTTTCATGGTCAGCTTCATTCTATCAAAAAAAGGATTACCCTCGAGGATATCATTTGGACATATAAAGAAGTTTCTCAACTTTTGGATAAGTTTGATGATGATATGAGCAAAAAAACTTTAAGTTCATCATCAAATAACTCGTTTGATGAAACATACTAAAAGTGGTATAACTTTTTCAATACCTTTAGTAGTGTTAGTTTTCTAAATTTCACATTGCTTGTTCTATGTGTCTTGGTTTTACTTTTGGTGTTTTTCCTCCTGATGTCTCGTACTTATACTTAGTTACGAGATTTTTCTTATTTTCATTGTGCATCTCCCTACTTTCACTTTTGTTTCTTTTATATTCACTTCTAGTGTGGTGTGTCATGATAGTATTTATTTAATGCTTATATTTATAATATTTCATCCTTATTATTACTTATGTTAATTTTTTTCATCCTATTACAGATGACTTCAAGTGGGAGCAGAGATTAGCCACCTCGGCAGCATAATCAGGCCAATATTCTTTACAAAAAGACAAAGAGGAGAGTTTCTCGCTCTTGCTCATACAACACTACTATTGTGTTGGTCAGCACCACTACCAGCGTACGGGTGCTCGCAGGTCTAGATGTTCTACTCCTACCATTTCGAGGCAGAACACCTCTAGTTTGCTATATATTGAGCCAGAAGGAGATTGGTGAGTTACCAAAATTTAGAATAAATTGAATTACTTTTGGTTGCATTGTATAACTAATATTTCTATTTTACTTTTGAATTAACTAAATTGTATAACAGGTTATGCAAATCATGGGAATAATTGGCAGTAGATGCAATACAATGTATCTCTGCTAGAGGAAGAACATGATCGTAGTTCATGATAAGTGGTTAGCAAGTTCAAGCTAAAATCAATTGATTTGAATAAAAAATATGTTGTAAGTTATTTTATTATGATAATAAAAAATGCATGTCCTTTTACCAGCTGCTTGAGCATCATCAAAAGAACAGACATAATTTTGAGGATTGTGCTAGGCATAAGCTACATGATATGTTTTCACAAAGGCCCATAAAAAGAGAGAGTGTGTGTGTGTGGTCAATCTGGGTTAGGGAGGAGATATGGGCAATTCCTAATGCCAATCGCCTCTGTGACCCGCTTCTTTGCATTTGACATTTTGTCGACGTAAATCCACCTGTAACAAAGCTTTGTGTTAGATTTTTGTCCTATTACAAGTAGAAATGTCTCATGCTAATATGGCAAAATTCCTTTAGATGAGGCCTTCTGCATATGAAGTAACGTAGTGTTATAAACATTGTGCAATAATATACCCCAAAAAAGAGATATCAAAGACCCGCCAATAGCTTCCAATAACAATTATTTTCGATTGTTGTACATCGAACAACACTGTGTACGAACATTATACTTGGAGAAATCTTGTAACTGTTTTTTGGTTGTGGGATAAGGGTTTATCTTCTTACTTACAAGCTTAAAGTAGATCATTTCAATTAGGCAAAGACCCCATCCATGTTTTTCTTCCTCTCTAAACATTTCCACATAAAAATTTATGGTGTCATCTCCTGTTTCTTTTTATTATCTCTTCACATGTTGGGGTTTATACGATGCTAAAATTTAAATTATTATTCTACCTCCACGAATATTTTGCCACGTGAAAAAAACTAGCCGATAAATTAGCTAAGAATATATTATAAACTAAATCATGCAAACATAATTTATTTCAAGTTATCCCCAATTCAACATTAGTTAAATAATCATAAATACAAAAAGTAGAGAAATAAAGTATAGTTAATTGAGTCTAAATAGGCTTTAATATTGGTCAGTTCATCCATAATAGATTTCGAAAAGCCTAAATAAATAAAAAATTTGAATGAATTTGAACAAACATTTTCATAACTTTATGGTATTGAAGACTTTATTTCCACAATTAGGAGTGTAAACGAGCCGGCCACGAGCGAGCCCGAGCTCAGCTCGTGCTCGGCTCGTTTATATTTCGAGCTCCAAAAATGTGTTCGTGTTCGGCTCGTTTGCTTAGCGAGCCGAACACGTGTTCGG
>NW_018164622.1:1275588-1284729 GCF_001263595.1 Phalaenopsis equestris | reverse complement strand
ATATATATATATATATATTTAATTGATTAGTAATATTTCGAGCCAAAACGAGCCGAACACGAGCTATTCACGAACAACGAGCCGTTTTGACAGCCCTATCCACAATAGAGACATTTACATACACCTATATTTTGCTATTTTACATTCATACAGCCTAAATTTTCACATTATATCAACAATGCAACTTTAATTTTTAAAAAATAAAATACTCTTCTTCGTGTATATCAATTATATATTTAACTAAACTATAAATTAGTAAGTTAATCAATTTATAAATTTATGTTTAGGGTCTGTTTGGGGCAGCTGCAGCTTATTGAATAATCTGTTGATAAACTAATTAAAAATAATCTGCTGATAAACTAGATGCGATGGTTATTACAAATTTTTATTTTTTTGAAAAAGTCAGGCTGCTGTCATAAAGCTCCCACCATCTAAATGCAGTGTGAAAACGCTGCTTTCAGCATTTTCAAAACGTAGAAGCTGTCAAAACGCAGTTTACCCAAACAGGTCAGGTGCGTTGACCCTTCGACGCAATAAAGATCACTAAAGTCACAATAATAGTATTTTAATTATCAACCATATTAATTTATTTAAATCCCTACTCATCAATACCAAATATATAAATAATAAAAAAAACAGTTTCTTGATACTTTGCAAAATTTACAACAGATTTAAGAAGGTAAAAGTGTAAATAATAATTGAAATATTCTGATCCAACAGCTAACATTTACATTTACAAAACCATCCATTCTTGTCAGCACCTTAAGCCACAAGTTTTCTGTCATTTTTTTTTTAACTTTCTGGGTAGAAATGAAATAGAATAATTACTGAACATATAAGAAAAACATTAGAATAAACTCAACAATAATGGTTAAGGAGAGAGCTCACAGTTTCAATGGAGGGGAGACTTATCTTCCCCTTTGAGAAAGAATTGTTTTACATCTACAACCCCACCTAATTCATAAATTTACAACAATTTGGTGAATTGCAGAGGCATGGAACCTTGCATTCTTCGGCCTCATCGGTTTCGAACAGGTAATCGTAGCTGCGATGGAAGGCGAGGATAAACATAAGATGGATATATAAACATAATTTAAATATAAAGCATATAACAAAAAAGTAGATAGAAATTAAGATTAACATAAAGAAGGAAGATTTAAATAAACCGCTCAATTCGTACGTATTTACACATCTAACAGCTAAACATCAATTTTTACGTACAAACCGCCTTACATAGTTTTCACTTTTTAAAATTTAAAATGACAACATTTTAATGCGATATAAGAGATTTGAGTCATATAAACATAAAAAACAAAATTTAGGAAATAGATATGTAAATACCTAAAAAATAATTTTAAATCAATTTTGTACGGTCGAGAAACTAAATAAAACAATGTGATACTTTGAGACTAAATTAGTCGCATATAAATACTACGGGACTATTTTAGAGCTTTACTCATCACGGGAATAAATGAAAAACTCAACAAAATTACAAAAAAAAATGGGAAATTGAGATACGAGCCAGACGTTAGCTCATCGCCCGCCGATACATTCGTCTTAGCAATGAGTACGATCCGGCTTTGATCGTTGCCTACGCTCATAATCCTTGCATAGCAATTCGGCATGCACTGCATCGGAAAGCATTGATACCCCCAATATTATAAGAAAATAAATGAATTTATTTTATCTTAATCACAATGGATTATGGACTTACAGAGTGATTAATTAAACGTGCTATGTTTCCTTTATTCGTTGCATCGATCACAACCTCTTCACTAATCTTGAATAGCTGCATAAAAACAAAAAAGTATCACACTTCTTCAATTTAATCCCTTGATTAATAAAATTGATCCAAAACGAACCTTTACAAACAAAATTTAAATCAATTTTCTATAGTTAAGGGACTAAAGTGGAAACAATTTTAAATGACCATTTTGGATCAATTTTATATAATATACGGACTAAAATGGGAAAAATGTAATACTCTAGAATCAAATTGGCTACATACAAATAGTCAAAGAAATATTTTGAGATTTAATCTAAAACAAATACAAAAGAGAACTAGAAAACTTTCCCAATATCTCCAAAGATGAAGTTCCAACCATTCACCACAATAGCAACCAAGTCAATAAAGCTTCATTCATTTATTATACGATTTCACATGAAATATATTTAGAGAACAAAGAAACCAAATAAATAGTAATATTGCATGAGAAGATAGGCCAAGCCAGTGATTTAAATGATTGAAATCTTCAAATTTTCTCCTTAGATTGGTTAACTAAGCACTAATGGAAGGAGAGTAGTATTGAACTCCATGATATGTTGCTTCCACAAAAGAGGAGTGAGCAAAGCTAGTCTAAATTCCTCGCACATTAATGCACACGAATAGAACCTAATCACAAGCTCTAATGAATGATTTATACTATATGAAAGAATTAACAAAAAACAAAAAATTACAAAGACAAAATATCTTACATAGCAATCCTTCCCTTCTGAGCGGTACCGAGCCTCTCGTAGATTCGCAACACTACCCCGCACTTGCTCGCCACGATATTCAAGGACCTGATGATGAACATAAGGTCATATTTTCATATTTAAATTGTTTTTATATTTGATTAATCGAACAAATATTTTGGATGAAAAGAAGTTCAAAAACTTTAGCAATGTTAAAAGTAAGTAATTGCATCACAACTAGCCCTTGAAGCACATTAAATGAAGCCCGAATATCCGATGATGGAGCACTATTGTGTTATTCTCGATGTGTGATTTAAGAAAGAAAATATCAAACAGCCTATCTAAATGTACACTTTTCAAAGCTAAAAAATATAGGTAAATTTACAAATGTAGTACATAATTCTTATGTATTTGCATATCTTACACATAAACTTTCGTATTTATATATATAGCACTTCAGTGTTTTAAAGCTATGCTTGAAAAAGTATGTTTCAGTTTAACAAAATGGTAATAAGGCTGTTTTTAACGTAATATTAAAGATCTGAGTACTATGTGTGTAAATATGAAAATTTAGGTGTGAGATATATGAATACATAAGAGTTGTGTACTATGTATGTAAATGCCCAAAATATGACCTGAAGAAAAAGAGGGAAGACAAGCATTTGAAGATGTGGAGTTTTTGGTTGTATAGATAATCAATTTAATGGAATAAGACGATAGATTCTACAAAGAAAATCACATAAGGAAAGGTAGTCACCTTCTAAGGGTAAAGTTGACTTCAACATCAAGTGAAGGATAAATTAGTAAAAAATTTTAGAGTTCAGAAATCACCATTTCACCTTCTTGAATATTCCTTCTTGCGAACATGCCCCATCCATGTATTACAGATCTACCAAAACAGACCCTACTGTTTTCTGCTAGCTGAATTAGGAAAAGTGTGAAAATGCAAACTTTATAAAATTATGGAAGATTTACATGCATACCACACAATTCTTATGTATTTGCATATCTAACAGAAAGTTTGATTTTTACACCTATACAACTTTAACTATGCTTAAAAAGGAGTTTAACTTTTCAAAAGTTAGAAAAAGCAATATTTTTTTATGATATGAAATATTCGAATATTGTATATGTAAAAATTAAAGTATTTGTGTGAGATATGTAAATACATCGGAATTGTGTGGTTTGTATGTAAATGCCCATAGGGTTATATAGGAAAAAGAAGAAAGGCAGACTTGCCTGTAGGTGGTGCAGGCGCTCACTGAACGATGAAAAAGACTTTGGCTCCTCCTATGGGGTTATATAGGAAAAAGAAGAAAGGCAGACTTGCCCGTAGGTGGTGCAGGCGCTCACTGAACGACGAAAAAGACTTTGGCTCCTCCTATTTAACATTGATAGAATTGTTCAAAATAAGGAACCTTTCCTTTATAATCATCATATATACCAAAATTAAAAAACATAATAACAAAAAAAAAAAAAAGATTAAATGATATGTACTGAAGAAGATGAATCACCAGAGGAGCATTCAAACTTTGAATTTCATCTAAAGAATGAACTCGAAGTCCAGCAAGACAATGAACGACAGGCACTTCCCGCTTGCTCTGTAAAACATTAAAAATCACTAAAAAAAATCATGAAAGCTTTACATACATACCACTAAATTCCTATGTATTTACATATCTAACACCTAAACTTTAATTTTTACAAACATGAAACCTTACCTACGCATAAAAAGATGTCTTTTACTTTTTTAAAGTTAAAATGGTGGTTTTTTTAATATGATATGTAAGATTTGGGCGGTGTAAATGTAAAAAGGTAAAGTATAGGTGTCCGGTATGTAAATACATAGAAATTGGACGTTATTGTATGTAAATGCCCCAAAAATCGAGTTTAGAAGGATCTACGAGGAGCTTGAGTGAAAAGGCCATTAACAACGCAATATACAACAATGATGTTAATTTAGAGCAATTGCATGATCATGAAAAAAATGAAAATTCTATCATTCTAAACAAAGTTTATGAAGAAAGATGCTGCTCAATCAGACCTCTGAAAAGGATGAGAAATAGAACCCCTGAAAAATATGGAAATCAATCAATATTGAATATTTAAAAAAAATGTTAACTCTCCTTAATTTTTGGGTGTGTGATAAGTTAAATGTGTATTTTTTGAGTGCTCTGTTGGTCTTGACGACAAGTCTCAAGGCAAATTTCCTTGTAATAGTGTGAAGCCTAACCCTTCCTTTTGGGTGAAACATATTCTTGCTCAAAGGTGGACCCAGGAAGGTCCAAGGGGGCAATTGTCCCCTCTTCAAATTCATATTTTTACTTACATGGAAGGACAATTTAGCCTTTTCCCCTCTTGAAATATCAGTTTTGCACCTCCTGAATTATTACTTTACCCTTTGTAGGCCTAGTCCCTCCCACGTTGGGTCTAGCCATTGCATTTTGTCGGAGCAGCATCCAATCAGAAGGCAATTTAAAAGCCTATAAGAGACGAACGGGCAGATTATGGCACGACACATATGAAAGAAGAGAAATCAATATGGGTCGAGGTAGGGAACCCAACCCCCGCTCCATGTGAACCACACTATGGAACTTCAGGGATAGATCGCAAAGAACGTCGTAGTGGTGTTGGTAAATAATGAGGCCACTGACAACTATATCTCCATCCAAAAAGTTAAGCAATTGAGGCTTGAGATGGTTGACACATTGAGCATTGGAGTTATGATGGAGATGGGACAAGTGTAGAAGAGCAGAGTTGTTTATAAGGGGTTGATTTTGACACTTCAAAATATTTAGGTGGTAGAGACTTTCTTCACTTGGATTTAAGTAAAATTAATATTATATTAGGTTTGAAATTATTGCAGTCCTTAAGGAAGACTTGGGATGAATTGAAAACTCTTGACAAAGGAGTTTTAGGAGGGAGACAAGACAGTAGCACTTGGTGGTGTCCCCATTTGTACAAGACTTTGGTGATGCTCAAAATTATGGTTAGGGCAATTCAGGATACAAGGCTGAGATTCTTGATCGAGTTCCACAGCATGAAAAAGACGCATCATACAGAGTCGACATAGATTACAACACCCAACAACTCTTACAATAGTTTTCCAATTGTCGCGATGATTGCCTCCTCGGAGGGAACACAAGCATTGTGATAACCCTGAGGTCGGGAGTCTATCCCATCAATGTGCACCCATACTGCTACCCCGAAGGGCACAAAGCTGATATCAGGAGATTGATTCGAGAGATGCTGGAGGAATTGAAGGGACATTTATTGGAAGCACAACTCATGAAGAAACAAGCTGACGAAAATTGAAGTGGTGTGCAATTTGTGGTAGGAGATAAGGTGTTTAAACTCCAGCCCTATCAACAGAGGATATTGGTCACATGAATGAGAAGCTCTCCACACATTATTTTAGTTCTTATGAGATCACACAGAGCATTGGGGAGGTGGTTTATCGTTTAAAATTGTCATCATCGTCAAAACTCCATCCAGTGCTCCATGTATCTCAGCCGAGACATGCCATTGATGAAATATGCCCTCATCTTCACTTCCCTCTACTTTGACAGAAGATATGGAAATTCTCCTAGAGTCACTTGAGTTAAAAGAAATGCACTAGGAATCGACAGGTTAGAAAGAAGTGCTGATTAAATAGAAAAAATTGTCAGATTGTGACACCATATGGGAGTCATACAACTTGATCCAACAACAGTCCCTCTCTTTCATCTTGAGGACAATATATCTTTTTGGGAGAGGAGTAATGTCAGAATGAAGCCTACAGCCCGCCTCGTGCTCCACTCCATCGACACCTAGCCCACAAAACCATTTGAAGACCTATGTTAGACGCAATACTAAAAGGGCAATTTAGTCATCTGTTAGTTATTCTTGTGGAGTATAAATAGAGCTTAATATATTTACGATTATGTCATATGTGATTGTTGCCTTGAATCTTAGGATTAGGGAGAGGATTACCTACATTTTGAATTCTAGGTTTATCTTTTATGTATTTAGGTTGTATTGTTTTGTGCCGGTGAAGTAAATTACTTCGTTTGTCATAATTTTTGCGAAAGCTCGTCTCTTTCCTATAAGGACCCATTCTACATTAAAATTCAAAAGCATTGCTAACAAGTGAACATTCAAAACAAAATGAAATCAAAACAGTTAAACAACATTTCAAAATCCAATCAAATAAACATATTAGTAATTTGAATCAATAATCAAGTCGCACGATCATCTTAAATTCACCAAATTTTGTTTCAATAATTTTAAATAGTTTGTTCCATCAAAGAGACAATGATTCAAAACATAAATTTCATGATATGCCTTTATAAAGTTGGGAAATTTACATACCTAGCACATAATTCGTATGTATTTTACATATCTCATTCCAAAACTTATATATTTACATACATATCACTTTGGTGTTTTAAACCTATGCATGAAAATGTGTATTTACTTTTGAAAAGTGATAATCATGTTATTTTTTATGTGATATTAAAAATTTGTGCGCTATGTATGTAGATTATAAAAGTTTAGGTGTGAGATATGTATATACATAAGAATTGTGTTATTGATGTAAATGTCCCTATAAAGTTTAGCTATGGTGTACCTTAGAATCCATCTTGTCATAAATTCGACACCTTGCGGCAGAAGATGTTTCAGAAATAAGAGTTGTCATCGCCACATCATCACTAGCAACTTCGCGAATCAATTTGTGACCATTTTCCTTCTCTTTTTTATGGAGTAAACTTTTACTAGAGAAGACTCCCAGAGGAGTCTGTATGATTAAAACATTATCAACATCCGGAATACTGCGTTAATTAAAATTAAATCTCAGCTTTTCCAACTCAGATTAAAGTTGCAAATATGAAAATATAATTAACTAGAATAATTAAATTCTTCAAACAGTAAGCCAAAGTTGATGAACAAAAGGAATTTCTACAATTTTTGCAAATAGTCTAAATGACATGAAAAGTTCACCTGCACCGCTAAAAATCAAAAGGAAGATTGACATACATACCACTTAAATCTTGTCTATTTACATAACTTACACCTAAACTTCAATTTTTACATACATACCAACCTTACATATTTCACAAATTTAAAACTAAAATGGTGGTATTTTTTATGTGGTATGGAAAAATTTGGGTAGTGTAATTATAAAAATAAAATTATAATTGTTAAATATGTAAATACATAAGAGTTGGGTGGTATGCATGTGAATGCCCCAAATCTAAAACAAGTAGCAATGCTGACTGGCATAAAAGAAGAACAGAGCAGATTAGAAAATATAACTTAAAATTAAGAAAGCAACATAAAATAGGAATACCTGTGTAGCGCGCAATATGAAACCATTTTTGTAATTTGTTTGTCATTTTTCACAATGCAATGTAACTGCAAAAACAATAAGAGAACAACTTCGATTCTCATCTTAAAGGACTAGACTAAAAAACAATTCATAAACTTTAATCTAATGCATAAGGCATCCACAACTGAATATAGAATAAACCTGCAAAAATCACAAATCTAAAGAGTTACTTTATATCCAAAAGAAAAAGAAAAAAGAAAAAAAAAAACAATCTATAGCAAAAAAAATGGAATTTTAGAATGTATCTTAAAAACATGACTAAGAAAGGCACACTATATATACATAAATATGCAGAAAATCCTTCTCTGGTGAGAGATGAGGAATTCGGCTTAATGTGAGCTAAACTTTTATATAAAGAAGTTTGTCTTTACTCCTCCAAATGTTCAAGCTATGAGGATAGTATTTCTTCCTTTGTTTATTATTCATTTATCCAATCCCTTCTAAGTTTTTCCTTGATGATTAGTCGCATTATGAATATATTTTCTTGCTTTTAAAATTTTCAAGGCAATATGTTACCTTTATTTCATGCTTCTTGGTCACTATATTTGACTATTTTGTTTACTTTATGCCATGTGTGTTCTTTGGGCTTATTTGCAAGTTCAGATAGCAAATTGGAGAAGAGTTGGCGACTGGAAGGGCCTAGGAAAACGGGACAAAAAATCTGCTGGCAGCAAAGGTTCCTGCAGGGATCGGCGGCGGCTAGCGGCACACTAAAGGATCGATAGAGCTTTCTAGAAAGTATTCCTATGGGCCATCAGCCACAAGGAAGAAATAAAGCCAATGAGAAGATCTGAAAGCAAGGAAAGCGGCCCACTAAAGGATCGGCGGCAATGTCCCCTTTTGGAGTTTCGCGTGTGTGGTATCGACTTCCAGCACTTAGAAAGATGAAACCGACATGAGGGGACTCAAAAGGAGTCCCTATAGGACCTTTAAGCCTTAGGGTGACCTTTTGCACAATTTGCACTCTCACGCGCACAAACTTCGCAATTCGGAGAGTCGACACGTCCGATCACTACAATTTGCATCGCTTGCACCATTATCTGTTGAGGACTTGAATAGATTGTTGGAGAAGATTAGTCGCAAATCGAAATTTTATGAAATTTGAATTTTGATGTGTTTTTTACCCAATTGTCGACGATGTCGTCCGAGCGACCCCGGATGACAAAACGGACTGCACCGGCGCGTTCGGAATGTTTATTTTGCCTAGGAAGGACACCCATTTTGCTAAGGCACTGCGCGCGAGTAAATTACATGAGATTTAATATATATATATATATATATATATAAATTGATTATTTTTTTTTTTTTTAAGTCCAAAC
>NW_018164622.1:1243271-1275527 GCF_001263595.1 Phalaenopsis equestris | reverse complement strand
TAAATCGCATATAATTTAATATATATATATATATATATATATATATTAATTTATATAAAAACAAATCCCCCTTTCCTCTTTAAGCACCAAATCCCTAAACTCACGCACAAGAGCTCTGCCTCCCTTCTCCCATTCGAGCGTCTGGCCTTTCCCTTTCTCGGTGTCGAGCCGAGCGAGCTCTTCCTCCTCCACGCGAGAGAAAGTTGACTTCTCATCCGTTCTTGCCTGACACCTTCTGCCCGCAGCCCTCCTTCCCGAAGCCGTGCCAGTCTCCCCGAGCTGTGATTTTCCTTTTCGTGGTAGTTTGACTCTGGGAAGCTTGTTCCCTGGTACACTTGAATGACAGACTCTCTCTTCTTCCCGATGCTTCCCCCACTGTCTTGCCGCTCGGTCTGAGATGCTTCGGTGACTTCGCCTTCTGTGAGCAGGGAGCGCGTCCTTTTTTTCTTTGGCCCGATTCGAGTGTCGTGGGTTCAAGGGGTGATCTTCGTTCTCTTCCCCTCTCTTCTCTGTCTATAAGAATAGTTCCTTTTGAATTTTTTAAGGTTGTTGAGAAAAGGTTTTCTAAGAGAAGAGTAAAAAATTTTGGCTGTGAGGAGATTGGAAAGGGAATTTCTGTGAGAGAATTTCTTTGAGGTGAATTCTTGTGTTGCAGTGCTTTTACTTTGGTATTAAAGAGGTACCCCTTTTTCTCCCCTCTTCTTCGGTACCCTGTTTCCTTTCGGTATCCTCTCTGCCGAGCCTTTGAGCTTGGCTCTGTTGGATGATACACCATGCTAGTTCTCTTTACTTTCATATCTTTCGAAGCATTCACTCTAAAAGCATATGAAAGATGAAATGTGAGCATGTTTTAGGAGTTAGACTTGGATATTTGCTTAAAGTGGTGGAGATATGGCATGTTCTTTGTTTATCCTATCATATTTATGTTGGCAGCAATTTGGATAATTGAAGCATGGTTTTGGAATAATTTCTACTCCTCTTGCAAGCATGTTGGGATTTGTATAGTTAAAACTTTTCACTTATCTTTCGTTTAGCATGAGATATTGAAGAATTTATTGGGTCTTTCATGCATGCTAGGGAGGTTTCGGCTTTGGCATCTTAAGACTTGCTCTTGCTTAAAAATGAATGCTAGAGAATTCATTTTACTTTTTTATACATGTGTGGGGCTCAGTTTAGCTCCTCATGAGGCATCACCCCTGTTCAAATATCTGTTGAAATCATTATATGCTTGGAATATTTAGACATGCAGGTTGTTTGGAATTTTTAGACATGCAGGTTACTTTGGATGGCTCGATTTTACCTACAGACGGCTTGAATTTTAATTTCTATTGAAGTATGAATTTATATCAATGCTTGGGTCTGTTTTAATCTTGTTGAGCTCTGGCTTTGGCTTTTGGTTCTTGTTGAGCTCGGTTTTGGCTGGATTTGGAGGCTTGGTTTTGACATGAAATGGCTAGAACTTTAATTTTTATGAAAGCCTGAAGCTTCATATTGCTGGACTTGGTTTTTTTGGTTTTTTTTGTCATTCTTGTTCAGCTCTGTTTTGGCTTTTGGTCCTTATGGGGCTCGGTTTTGGTGCTTCTTAAATTCGATTTTGGCTTGTAATGGCTCGGCTTTGGAGTTGTGTGGGCATTCGGCTTTCATTACAGGAGCATGAGACGTTGACCTTTTGTTGAGGTGTTGAAGTTCTCTTTGCTAGCTTTAAGAAGCTCACTTTGAGCTCTTACTAACTTTCGATTTGTTTAAAAGTGGTTGGGGTTTTAATTTCTATTAAAATCTGGATTTGTATCAATGCTTGGGTCTTGTTTTAGCCTTGCTGGGCTCGGTTTGGCACTAGTTGGGGGCTTGGTTTGCTTTGTTTGGCCCTTACCCGAGAGAGGGCTTGGAGGTGGTTTTGCCACTTGTTGTTCCTTGGGTTTGCCTCAGTCGTGAGCCTCCTCTGCTCCTGTGCCTCGGGTTTGCCTTAGTCGTGAGTCTCACTTGTTGTTTCTTGGGTTTGCCTCAGTTAGGGCCTTGAATGGCTCGGCTTTGGGCTTTTGTTGGTGCTCGGTTTTCATTTCAGGAGTATGGGATGTTGATTTTTGTGGAGACTTGAGGCTTGACTTTTATTAAGGTGTTAAAGCTCTTTTCCTAGCTTTAAGAGCTCTCGTGTTTGGCCTCTACGGGACTCGGTTTGGCTCTAGTTGGGGGGCTGTGTTTGCTTTGTTCAGCCCTTGCCCGAGAAGTTGTTTGGAGGTGGTCTTGCTGGCTCTGGTTCCTATTCCTACCCGTGAGGCCTATTGTAGGTTGTTGGGTGTGATTTGGTCCTTCTTGCTAAGCTTGATTGGCTTGAATTTTATTGGTGGATCAAGTTTGTCATCCCAAAAATTATAATTACTTTAGTTATCCCCTTAGGTTTGTCAGGGAGGCATTGTAGCCATTGGTGGTTCTTTTGGTTGCCTTAGCCATGAGCCCCTTTGTGCCCTCGATTGCTGTAGCCGCCTCTTATGCACATCAAAACTTTTAGGGAATTGATTTGAGCTGCCCTCAACCGCGAGCCTTCACAGTTCTTTTCTGGGCCCTTTTATTGCCTTAGCCGTGAGCCTCTTTTAGCCTTGGGTTGCCTTAGTTGTTGCTTCCTCTTCTCTATTGACCCCGGTCGTGAGCATTTATTTGGTTCTGTGGAAAGATTTCATGTTTATTTGATGTATGAGGCGATCTATTAATTCGAAAGTTGGAGAATTTTGATTTCGGCATGAGTTTGAAAATATTAGTGGTGGTTTTCCCGAGATCATTTTCTTTTTGAAGTTTGGGAGATTTTAAATCTTATTTTGGAAAAGTATTTGGTTGAGACAAATTAATTTCATTAAAGATGTCATTGGGGTTTGGATACTGGCGTTAGGAGGTCATTTTGACTCGGGTTGGTCCAATTTAAAAAAAAAAAGTGAGAAAGTGATATCCATTTCGGATTGATTCAAGGATTTTCGGGCCTTCCTTTTCGAATCTTTTTGTCACAAACTTTGAGGGCTGATTCATCCTTCGTTCTTTTCGATGTTTTAGGTGAATCAGTCTCTCCTCTCTCTCATCCCATTTTTGTTCTTTTCTTTTCTTGCTTCTTAGTTCGGTTTTCGATGTTTATGTCCAATGCATAAGTGTCTACGTATAGCCTTTTGCTATACGTGAAACCATTAAGCAAGATCGCAAGTAGTCGTTTTGAGACGTACGGTGTTGATGATAAAATCACACTGAAAATAGAGCAGAAAGATGCCCTATCCTATAACATCAAGATCCAGGCATTTGATGAATAATATGGTATGGTATCCTTCACCGACATAAGTCTAGCAGGAGTTGGCTCGAACCTCCTCAGATGATTGGCAGTCTCACGCCCGACAGTGTAATCGACTCGTGGACGACGATAATTTCTATAAAAAAAGAAAAATATAAGTTTTGACGAACCCTTTTCAAGCAAAAAAAAAACATACTTTTCTACGAAACAAAAATTGATAACTCTTCTTTGCATGTTTAAATTTGTATACATGTTAAAAACATAAAACGTACTTTAAAGCTGGTTGTCCACCCGACGAATATCTGTTTAGGCTGGAAAATAGCCTTAGGGAGGTTCAAGACCCACTTCTAGTTGAGGGGCGGGTTCTATACATTCGGGTGTCCGAGTAGCCTTCGTGGACCCTCGAGAATAAATATACAACTGTGCCTAGTCCCATACGAGTGCTTGCGGTCCCCCTCATCCGATTTTTTTTTTTTATTATTGAAGCTTTGGGACAGGGCGCTCGTGTTACTTTTCCTTTCTTTCGGGATTTCTCCAGGATTTTTAAGGATTCTTTTACTTGAGTTTTTTTCGTTGACTCTCTCGAGTTTTCTATCATGAGTCGTTGTTACACTCTTCTTCGGATTTATTGGATGACGTTATTTTCCGGACTTTGCTTTTGAGATGCATTTAGGCTTGCTATACTTAAAGAACATCGGATCTCACGGGCGTACAGGTTTGCTTTACATTTTTCAGTACATTATTTTCATGTTCCTACCTGCTATTGTACTGTATAGCATGTCATATTATTCATGTTTTCTACCTACTACTGCTCTTCCTGTACAGCATTTTATATCATTTTTGTTCATACCTGCTACCGTACCGTACATCATGTTATATTATTCATGTTTCTACTTGCTACTGTCCTTCCTGTATAGCATGTTATACTGTTCATGTTTCTATCTGTTACTGTTCCACATGCATTCTACTGTTTGTTCCTGTATTGCACATTTCATATTATATAGCTTTAAGCATGCCTCCCTTTTTTATATAGGATATTTAGAAGACTACAACCATAGGGTCGTTTGATTTAACATCGTAACTGGACACCCTAGAAAACTTAAACTCGTCACGTCGAGGAGCTTGGAGCTAGCGCGGTGGGCAGCACGACCATCTTCAACAGCAGAACATGTCTTCCCCAGCAAAATCATTCATTTTCCTAAAAATTAAACAACAATCCATAGGATTTCGAGGTTGTTTGTCTAGCATAAATCCTCCACCTTTTCTTTAGGCATTCGTATAGCTCTACTGTACGATTTAAGCCCTAACTCGTTTTAGGTTCCGAGGTTGTTGTCCGATACGACGTAAACCCTCATATCTTCCAGGCGATTTGTGTGACCATGCCACGCAAACATAAGCCCTAATTAAACAAAATTGGCAGGATGAAACACTTTAATAATTTCTTATCAAAACTAAAACCAAATCATAGGATAGACTGGCAAGTCACTGAGGTTCTCCTCAAGATCTGTGACCTCCCATAGTTTCTCTTCATTTGGATTTCTCAATATTGTTCCAGGTTCGAGCATTTTCCTTTTCACACATTTTCGTCCGATTTCGTTGAAAAGTCTTATCCTTTTAACTTCTTTGAAGATGATATCCCCTGCTTTTTATCGAGAGTTTTATTAGGTGATTTCAGTCATTTAATTAACTATAGGGGCTTGCCCTTATAGGAAGCTTTTCCGAACCCAGCTTAAAATAAACCCTATTTAATCATTCGTATTAAATAGGGGAACTTGTCGGCAAATAAAACGGTTTCGCAGACCCAAACGGACGTCATATGTTTTCCTAGTTTATTTGATTGAGCCTCATCCTCAAGTCTTGTGTTTATCCCTCGGGAAAGATACAAAATTTGAGGTAGCTCATTCATTTAAACTGTGAAAAATATGAGGTCAATTTAATTTCATATTTTTCTAAAATTATATGTAAATTAAAACGTCCTTCCGAAGCAGGCGACGGGACTTCACTCCCAGCGACCGACAACTTTTTACGGACAGCTTTGAACAAATCACCCACTAATTTTTAACTTTCCCCCTTTTAACTGCCGACATAGGGTTACATATCTTTATTGATAGAAAGAGAGGTATAAATACATATTACAATATCAAAATAAAGGAAGCACAATTCGGAAATAGACATTGATATGGAAACGGAAATAAAGGAATCAAATAAAAGCAAATAATAACTGCGTTAATAATTAACCTAATAATTCCAATAATTTTGATGAATTAATCCTAGTTTTGTGATTGGATCATTATAAGTTTAATGTTTTTTTTTTATATGGATCATAATGTCTGGCAGTTAAAACCCAAACAAGTTAGCTTCTATCGTCATAACCAAGCTCTAGAACTTAAAATTAACCAAGACGGATACGGATAGTCGGATGATGAAAAACATTTCTAAATATTAACATTAGTCCACAATAACATCAACAAACAAGAAATTCACTAAGTCTACAATACATATATAGGTAATCCTCTAACATATATATATAATCATCTAGTGATGCAATAACACAAATTGTACAATAAAAATGACAAAAAAAAAAATACAAACTGCTACCTATCACCAACAAAGTTTCTCTCCATACAAACAAATTATCTTCTATCAATCATATCAATTTAAAAAAGATTTTCTTAAAAAAGATAGTTAAACATGCTATTATGTATTAAGAAACATGAAGAATAATTAGTATTTTACCGTGCATTAAATTTTTATGTAAATGTCTAACATGAATGTTCAAGGAAATATGTTAATCATAAAATAACCTGTCTTTTTCATTTTTTTTATAAAATTGAATTTAAATATCCTATCAATTGTGTTTTCAATTTCTTTTAATAATTTTCTTTTTTTTAATTATTTTTTTAACTTTCAGAAGTCATCTCAGGAGCATCATCAAAACCTTTCACAATTTATAACATAAAGGCACGATCATTTTTATTTCCTTTTCCATTTTGTACCATACAGACAACCATTTTCATTTCATTTTTTTTTTAATATACATGAGTACAATAGTATCTATTCTAAGTACCATAAGAGGTGACGTGTTATAAACTTAATTGTTTATCTTTTATTTAACTTATATTTCATTTATTCTCATAATTAAATTCATTTAAATCTTTATTTAATACAGCACAAATTAAAAAATGAAAACCATAAACGTGCAGATATTTTTCACTTATTTTCATTCGGTTATGAGAGTGTTGTTAATGTGTAACAAATGAAAAAATTTTAAAGCATAAAAGAAATTAATTTAACACAAAAAATACTAATTACTCGCATTGATTTCTCTTTATGACATGATCCTATCAAATTCTTTAACTTATGTTTCTTAAATTTAATTCTTGAAATTGATTTATAAAGTAATATTTAATACTTAATTATAACTTCAATTTAATTTAAACATTACCTTAACTTAATTATGAAAATTCTAACCTTCATTGTTTTTCATCTTCTCTTGCAAAATTCCAAATCCAAATTCACAAATCCTTAGAATCTCTTGCAAAATTCCAAATCCAAATTCACAAATCCGCATCATACCTTTTCTTTCAAAACTTCTTGCCTTGATTTAATAAAACCTACAATTAACATTTAACATAACTTAGTAATTATTTAGAAAAATTAATAAAACCCGCATCATACCTTTTCTTTCATTCAATGGAATCGTTCACCTCTATCTTGCTCGAACTCACACACAAAGCGGTCTGGTTCAAAACACAACCTTATTAACAAAATTTTCAATTAATTGATTATCTCAAATAAAAACTGATATTTAGTGCAACATCGCCTCATTAATGCACAAACCTCGATTTCCCTTGTCCTTTAATTCAACTAACTATTAGCTCATATTCACTAATATTAATTTATAAAATTTAGTATAAGTGAATAACATTTATTTAATCAAACAAAATAACTTATACAACAAAATATAAACCCTTTCCCTTATATGCTCGGTTTCACCTCCTCCTACATGAATTTGCCTTCTTTCTTAAAGCTCAATTCATTGTCTCTTGCATAAGTTGCACACAAAAGCTCCTCCCGCTGTTTGAACCTGCACAAGATCCTCAATTCGTTTTGATCCCAGCATCCCGCAAACGAGGCTCCTTCCGCCTTCCTCCCACGCACACAAAAGCACTGCTCTCCCTCTTCTCCTTCGAATAGGAGCTACACCCAGCTTCGCTTCACCGACAGTTAAAACCCTATGGCTACAACAATGACATCCATTTCACCTCCTACACGTGTCGTCGCTCGACTCCCACGAATGACACTCATCTTCTTATTCACACACAAAGCCCTCGTCGTCAACTTTTGTCAATGGCGTTGAATCTCTAGTAAGAGAAGCAGGCAACCCCTTCTTCACAGAGTAACTTTTTCTTCTTCTTCTTCTTCTTCTTCCTCCTCATCCTCTCCCACTCTCGCACTCTCTATTTCAAATATGAATGAATGAATTCAATTTGTCCCCCTTCATCTCCTAATAGCGGACCCGTCTCAACAGTTATTTCAAACTGACATATTAATTACTTTTTCGTTGATGATATCCTTCTTGTGGATAAGACTAGAGAAAGAATTTAGGAAAAACTTGAATTATGGAGGTCAACATTAAAGCCTAAAGGTCTTCGTTTGAGTAGATTTAAAATTGAATACATGAAATATAATTTTAGTAGTAGTATATCTAGTGGACGAGGTGACAATGGATGATTAAATCATTAAAAGATGTGACCGTAAAGATATTTCAGTCTATTGTTCAAAGTGATGTGTTCAAAGTGATGGTGATTGATGGTGATAGATGTGGAAGTTATTAGTAGAATTCAAGTTGGCTAGTTGAAGTAGAGGAATGCATGTGATAGAAAAATATCGTTTAAAATTAAAGGAAAATTACATAAGATGGTGGTAAGACCTGCAATGCTTAATGGCGAAGAATTTTGGCCTTCAAAAAAGAAGCATAAAACTAAGTTAAGTGTAGCTGAAATGAAAATGCTTAGGTGGATGAGTGGCTTGACACTCAAGAGACAAGATGCGAAATGAATTTATACGTGAAAGGGTAGGTGTAGCTCCAATGGCAAACAAGATTATAGAGAATCGTCTTAGGCGGTTTGGTCACATTAAACGTCGATCATCTGATGATCCGATTAAAAGAGTAGATGTTTTAGATTCGACTTATGTTAAGAAAGGCAGAGGTAGACCTAAAAAGACTTGGGCATATTCTATAAAAAAAAGATCTTAATTTATTAGAATTAAATGAAAAGATGACAATAAATAGGACACAATGGAGAAAAAAGATTCATATTGTAGGCCCCACTTAGTGGGACAAAGGCTTGTTGTTATTACAATTATTACATCCGCCCTCTTCACTTCCTCTTTCAGGTGCATCTCCTTAACCCATGGGATCTCTACTAACCAGCAATTTGTTGACTATTGTAATCATACTAGATTATAAACTGCTTATCAGATTATACATGCATTCATTACTTGAGTTCTATAAATATGGTTAAAGTTAGACTCGTCGACCTTAGATATTTGTGCAAATTAGTTTAAATTATATAAATTAGTAGCTAATTTTGGATCTTTTAATGTTAAAGTATAAAATATGACATTATTGATCCCAAAAGACTTAGTATAACACAAGAAGAATACCTCCAAAATATTATAAATTTTGAACTATTAAAATCATTTAATTTCAATTTATATAAGTGTTAAAATTGCGTTTATTTAAAATTAGGTAATAGAATTAAGATGAGTACTATAGATTTAGATTAGATATCAATTCAATCATAAAACTTTATTCATATTAATAAGAGTTTCATGGTTTATAAGTAAATTCACGAATTATGAATCAAAGTCGTTGAAAGATTCTTTCCTCAAAGTTGTTGCAATTAAATAGAATTTAAGAAATATATAATCAAAGTCAAATTTAACCAAAAATTTTTTATAACTGTTATTAAATATATAGTTGAATATTTTGAAATCAATTTAAAATTACAATATTAAAGTTAGATTTAAGATTTGATATGTGCAAATTCAGATTACATAGATACAAGTAAACACAGATTTTGTATAAAAGGTTCTATTTTTTTGGGCCTTTCTCTATTTTCTAAATATCAACGCCGAATTAAACTTTTAATGCCTTATATTAATGTCAAATCAGTTATGGCATACCTCATAGCATGCATGTTGGGCGATTACATACAGATCACCTAAAACTTGCTATTTACAAATCAAACACCTACTTTCATCCATTTTTCAAATTCTCACTCAAATATCAGAAGTCATAATAAAACCCCAACCCATATTTTTCATTTTTATCAAATTCTCAATAGTTTGATCGCGGTAAGCATAAATACGTCAGTTCGGTAATTAAAAAAAAAAAATCGCCTGGATGGTTAATTTGTAAATATCAATGTTTCAGGTGGTTTGTATGTAATTATCCAATGAAATAAATGTGAATTGTCCCTTTTTACATGGCTTTATATGTCTCTTGAAAAAGCCACATTATGAAAAGAAGCTCTCTCCTTATTTAGAGGTTTAATAACAGCATTATTCTCTCTAATTATGGCTCAAAATACAGTATATAGATATAAAATTCTAGATTACATTCATGCAAACTTTAATGATCATTATATGGTAGTAAACTAAATATGGGAACTAAAGATGAACTGACATCCTATAATTATTAAGTAACTAATTACCTGTCTGAATAATCCAAGAGACATATAAGCTCCACAATAAGTATAATAAAAGCATTCTAATAGCATATAATATAATAGAATAAAATAATTAGGAAGATTTACATACATAACACTCAATTCTTATGTATTTACATATCTAACATCTAAACTTCAATTTTTTTCATACATGCCACCTTACCCAAGCAAGAAAAGGTGTATATCACTTTTAAACTTCAATTTTTTTCATACATGCCACCTTACCCATGCAAGCAAAGGTGTATATCACTTTTGAAAAGTTAAAATAGTGGTAATTTTGATGTAATATGAAAATGGAGTGCAATAAATGTAAAAACTAAATATTTGGCTTTAGAAATATAAATTTATAAGAATTGGGTAATATATTACATGTTTGTTGTCATACCTCCATGCGATATCCTGCTCTCGACGCACACATTGCATGATAGTGAGTGGAACATCGGTAGCATTGTGTGCACGAACCGTGCATCTGCTTACATATTGAACACGTCTGAAACAGCACGAAAACATGAAAACATTGACCAGTAACTTAGTTGATTTTAAAAATCAATATGTATAAACCATCTAATCTGAGTTTTTGGTGCTGTTTTGAGAGTTGACCTTCGACAAGGACTGCAATGGGACATTCAATATACCGACTGCAGGCTCCATCTTTTCGTCGCTCAAGAAAGAGACTTCGGGTTGAAACCATGCACACGTAACATGAACCCAAAGTTCCTCGATATCAGTCGGCTTCAAAGCACCACCTAGCAAAACATATTACAAAAAAGAAAATCATGAATTTATAAAAATTTTAGCTTGAAAGTGAAATGCATGTGTTAAAAAAATTAGAACCCCAAATTCCGTCAAACAATATGATTTAGAGAGGCTTAGCTTCTGATAACGTCAACTAATATAGGACAATATACTTAGGTCAATAAGAAATAATAAGGGTCATTTACATTCACACCACCTAATTCCTATGTATTTACATATCTAAAACCTAAACTTTATTTTTTTTCATTTATCCCACCCAAAATTTTCATATCACATCAAAAATAAAACTATTTTGACTTGGGCCCCGTTTTAGAGAGCTCCGTCTTTCATAAAAGTCCTTTTGAAAGGAGCTTTAACATAAAAGGCATTATAAAGTTTCAATCATTCAAACTAAGAATCTATTTGAATTATTTTTTTTATATTCGTAGATGCAGCGTTTAGAATATTAAATATGAAATATCCCTGTTAAACAGATGTAAAAAAAATAAAAAATATGACATTCTCCTTCCACTAGTCCATCAGACTCCTCGCCGGCCCCTTGAAAACTTTCTACTGTCGCCGCCATCCCTGCAGCTGTCGCTGCCACCGCCGCCATCGCCGACCTCTCTATTCCCTCTCCCGCCCTCTTTGCAGCCTGCTTTTGTGGAATTTTACCGCCTTCGCCACTCTCTCCATTTCGTCTGAAGAGCGTTCGATAGGGGAGATCCTCAAAGCCATTTTGGACATTTTAACTCACGAAACAGCGGAATCCAGTGGAACAGAGGGCCAAAGCCACGATCTGAAACAAGGAAAAAATGGTGTTTCATTCAATGGACGTTCGGCGACATCGTTCTACCAAACAGCGGTCGAGCGTTTTGTCGGCGTTCTCTCAACCGGAACAAAGGATTACCGCAAGGTCAAACGAGCCCTTAAAATTGAAATACACCCGAGCTTGCGGGAAAATGTTAAAATAGAAAATATCATTTTAGGAAACTACTATATATATAGTTAGTAAAGTATTTTCATGCCTTTGTACATTGACACATTGTCCTGATTTCTAATATAATAAATAAAGGGGTTCTATATTTAATAAGATTAAAAAAAAAACCTCTTTCCGGTCAACAATAATCAAGAGCCATCTAAGTACCTTTCACCGGGCAAAGGCAACACTCTCGTTTAAATTGTGGTTTTTCGCATGCTCTGCACACCCAAGATGTGAAATCTCGAATGCTCTTTGCTCCATAGCATTCTTGGTGAACAGCTACTTGACATCTGGGAATTATACCAATAAAAAAAGATCAAATGCTACTGAATATCTTAGATGCGAACAGAAAACTGCAAAATTACCTATTACAGATAATAATCTTATTGTAATCCCAATCCTCAACCCATCTACATATTGCGCATCGCTCTGTCGTCCATTTAGCACACACTGGCTCATATTCTTCTGATGAATCGAAATCAAAACCATATGATCTCATGATGTGTCAATATCCATAATAGAAGTGGAGAAATATTGTTGATACTATCAATATAAGCTTTTTACCTTGCAAACAAGCAAGCAATTTCTCTTTTCTCGGCTTTGAAGACATGTAATTGGCATGATTTGGGAATTGCGACGCATACTGCTCCAACTGTAGAGCAACATAAGGATGAGCAACAAATCTGGAGGTTCAACCATTAAAGAGCTATTGCAATATTCATAAAAACAGCTAAACACGAGGAATTCTCGGATATGGAAAAAGACAATAATGTCTAGAGAATGCAAACAAAATAATGTGTTGCTCTTCGAGTACGTACCCATTTTCCGAGTGCCAGCATTGTGCTTTTAACTTTGACGCTACTCTTCCACTTCTTGCTTCTGCAGCCAATATGCCGCTCCCATTCACTCGGTGTTAGCTTCTGAAGCTTGCAAGAACGACAATGGCATAATACCCTACGAAAAGGAAATGCCATTTATATGATTACAGGGCATTCAAACATTAATCAACATCTGAAAAGTGAAACATGAATTGGTTACAAGGATTCTTGTCCATAAGAGGTTTTAATGTGGAGCAATGTATTTACATATCTCCCGCAGAATTCATATTTCACATAGCACTCAGATCTTTAATATCAAATAAAAAATAATACTATTAACACTTTTTAAAAGTGAAGCACACCTTTTCACTCATAGGTTTAAAGTACCAAAGTGACGCTGTGAGATATGTAAATACATAAAAATTATGTGCTAGGTATGTAAATTTCCCTTTTAATTTAGAGGTTGTTTGGTTTGCTAAAAAAGGAATACTGTGTAATTAAAAACAATGAAATTAAAATGTATTATATTTGAAATGTTTTGAAGTTTGATTAACTGTAAAACAAACGTGGATATTACTATTTTAGTGTTTGGAATGACATAAAATGCAACCAATGTAAAATCCAATGGTGATGGTGAAAAAGTGGGGGTTGAATTTGGAAATCGACCAATTTCTAATTAAACCAAGTATAGACTAAATTGCCAGTTTAAAATTCACTAAAATTTTATATTATTTCATTTGCATCCAACCAAACACACATTTCAAAACTCTTTACATCTGGTTACATTACACTTGTAATGCAGACAACCAAATGAACCCTTAAAACATACGTAAACACAGCTATAAAGGTCACTTTCAATTTCTTAATTTGAAATCTCTAACTTTGACTGATCACATAATAACTCAACATCAATTTTTTAATTTGCAAGAAACCAATGATAGAGGAGCTACAAGACACCTTGTGACAATAATTCAATTTGTCATGAACATTAAACAAAACTACTGGATTAAAATTCAAGAATTAAAAAGTTTGCAATTTGTTACATGGATGCGAGTAAATGGTTCAAAAAAAAAGGGAAAATTCAGATTCAAAAGGAGTGTGTAATTCCACGTTTTTACCATCCAATCCAATTATTATCCAACTAAGTCAAAAAAATTTCATGAATCAGTCATGAAACTGACCAAATGTGATCTGAAAAACAAAGGGCAAGCAATCATGACCCAAAATGCTTATAAAAAAGCCTAGTCAGATCATTTTTATTTATTGGCAGATAATGTTGGCACATTATGATTGGATTGTAATTGCAATTGCCATGTCATAAGTAGTTTGGAAGGTCATATTCAGGTGTCAACTGATTTATTAAGTTATATTCTAGGTTCAAAGATTAGCCCAACTAAATCAAAATTTTAGTTAAAATCTAGATCCAAACCTTCTTAATCAAAGCTGTAATTGCTACGTAACATGTGATAATTAGTTTTTTTTTTTTTCAATGCCAGCGCAAGGTTTTGTACATTCAATGCCAGTATAAGTGCGTTTCTTTTACTTTTCTGAATGTATTTTTAAAACTGAATTTGCATGTAATTATGATGGAAGAACTAAAAATTTATCAATTTAGCAAGCTGATTTCTAAGCCAAACAAACTTACAATCAAAACACATAAACAACTAGTAAAGTATCAAAATAGTCCCCTGACTATTTACATGAGGGCTATTTTAGTCCCATAATCTATAAAAGTGTCAAATTAGTTCCCACAGAAAATTATTTCAATGCCTATTAAAGAAATTTGGGGACTAGATTGACACTCTTATAGAGTTTGGGACTAAAATGACCCCCCTACAAAGAGTCAAGGGGATCATTTTAGCACTTTTCTCAGCAAAAAACTTTCTCGCTATGTTGAAAGGTAAAAATCCAATTTTTAGAAACAAGATAAAAAACCAACCCATTAGAAAGATAAAAATCCAATTTTTAGAAACAAGACAATGAAATTGTGCAAGAATAAAGAAGGCCTTTTGATATTCAACACTACATGCCATATGCAAGTAGGATTATGGCTACTATTAAAAGGAATACATCCAGAAGAAATTTTAGCAAATGTGATGAAATCAAAGATGAATAATAATAAATTTTAGGAGCATTTACATACATAGTACACAATTCTAATGTACCTAAACTTTCATATTTACACATAGCACTCAAATTTTTAATATCGCATCTAAAATAGCACTAATACCACCTTTTAAAAGTGAAATACAGCTTTTTCATGCATAGGTTTAAAACATCAAAGTATTATGTATGTAAATATAAAAGTTTAGGTGTGAGATATGTAAAGGCATAAGAATTGGGAGTAAATTTCCCTGATGTTTAAGATTAGTTTCATGATGAGTTGAAGCTCACATGTGCTGCTCAATGAAGTATGTTCCATTCACACCGCAGCAAACTACATCTATCTCGCCGGGTTTTGTCTCTTGCAAATTGTCTCTATCACTGTTACAAAGAGAGGAAACATTAGTCTAATACTATAATGAATTGGTACAAAAATCAACCTACAATTATAATATCGAAAAAAGGCAAAGACTGGATAATTACCTGACACGAGAGGACTTCTTTGCATTTGTTGATTGGACAATAAATTTTGGCTTGCATTCCGGACAATAGTAGTCGGTGTTTTCAAAATCCTTCGAAATGTGAAGATATTATAAGAATCGAGCACATACAATGTATGATGGACATAGTAATCCCAAAGATAAATTAATATTGACAAGGTGAATTCAAGCTAACCTTAAGATTCATGCTTATTTTGTCACATTCCGCATGAACCCAAATTTGGCATCCGTCGCAACAAACCTATAATTTATGGAATACTTCAGATAAAAGATTTAAGAATTTGCAACGGCATTACTATGAGGAAAAAAGATAAAACCATTTTGATAAAAAGGGCCTACTTGAGGCCAAATTTATTTTGGTACATTTACATACATACCACTCCATCTGTATGTATTTACATATCTAGCACCTAAACTTTACATTTTACATTTATATCATTCAAATCACTCATATTAAATCGAAATTATGATAATTTTAACTTCTAAAAACTGAATTAGACCTTCTCATGCATAGGTAAGAAGGTAGTGTGGGTAAAAATTAAAGCTTAGATACATAGGAATTGAGTAGTATGTAAATCTTCATTTTATTATTATTATTATTGTCTTTATTTGTAAAAAAACATGGTTTTTAGCATAGTTTTTGCTTTTTTTTAATATAAATCAACTTATTTTTGAAAACACAAAAAAATAAATTTTAGATAGTTTAAATATTAAAAAAAAAAACTATCACAACTGAGCATGTTTTATTTCAAATCAAAACATAAACATAAAAAATTAAAACGAAAAATAAAAAGAAAAAAAAAAAGTAATCTAAAACGACTTCCAAGTAATTCAACTTACCCAACTACCACCATCCGTGTGATGCCAAATCTTCTTGCATATGCCACAATATTGTTTTGACCTCAACAACTGCAAAATTGTGAGTGACAGCATAAAATAAAGGGGTGTTTACATACATACCACCCAATTCTTTTATTTTTGTATATCTAACAGCTAAACATTTATTTTTACATTTATACCACCCAAATCTTTCTTATCACATCAAAAATAATACCACTATTTGACTGTTTAAAAAGTGAAATACACTTTTTCATGCACAAGGGGACATATATGTAAAAATTAAAGTTTAGGTGCCAGATATGTAAATACATAAGACTTGAGTGGTATGTATGTAAATCTTCCTAAATATTTAGCAGATATGTAAATACATAAGACTTGAGTGTTATGTATGTAAATCTTCCTAAATATTTAAAACTTGAGAAGATGATTGCAACACGACTTTTCTCAACATTGATATTCTTGGGATTTCCTTAATTAGGTCAATGAAAGAGTGCTTAATACCTTAGCGCAGTGCCGACAGACCAATTGTTCAGACATCAGCTTCATCTTCTTTGTGCTTTTGGATTGAAGAATCAATCCACAACTTTTACATCGAGGTCCCAATTTGTCCTTGCTCTAAAATGAAAAACGTAATCTTGTAAACCGAACATCTCAGCATATTAAGGTAAAAAAAAACAAATTGCAGTGATCAAGAAGCTAAGTGTAAGATGAAAAATTAGTAGTAAAATGGCAAAATGATGTTCAAGCAAGGGAAACTGCTACTGTGTAAGATGAAAAATTAGTAGTAAAATGGCAAAATTATGTTCAAGCAAGGGAAACTGCTACTTTGAAAATTTTTCAGAATGAAATTCTCGTATTATCATACTAAATACGGTTATTTTGCTTTTAGATGGCTTCCTTAAATATAAATAGAATCAGAGAGAACAAATTTGCACTAAGAAAAGGCAACACCAATGTCAACCTAAGCAAATACAAGGTAACACAAAGAGACTAACAATGTGCAAATCGAACTCAACCAAAATTTTGGGAGACTATTTCAGGCCAGAAAAAAAATTTTTCAACAAGAACATGTAGCATTCCATTCCAAATGCTATAAAACCTTCTAGTTGATACAAGCAAATGTCATCCTCATATTCTCCACATTCCAAATGCTATAAAACCTGTAAGAATATTGCATTCGCATCCAACTATTCAAGCTCAAAATCATGTATAACTATAATACCAAATAAAGCTCAAATTCAAATATACTTCACAATTGGAGAAAACCGCGTGTAAAGTCTACACTTGGAACTTGATTGTAACCCTTTGCAAGCAGTCTACACTTGGAACTTGATTGTAACCCTTTGCAATAAGACATGCCTTGTACATATGTTCTTCATCTCGTGGAGTTTTTCACTTTCATTTGAACACACATTTACAACAAACAACATTCTTATTCTTAGCCAGCCTCACTATGTCCCATGTGTCATTCTTTATAGAGATTTTATCTCTTGTATGGTAATTATCAATCTGATAAAATTATTAAAACTAATTGCCTTGGACTGGGTTCAAAACTTTCAACCAGAATCGAGGCATAAGTAACAAAACCAACTTGTTCGCACCTCTGAGGAGCTCTAATTTCTCTCATAGGACTATTTTTTGCAACAGAAAATATTGTGGGTGTTGGTGCTGCTGCTGCTGCTGGAGCAATGCTATTCTATACCTCTAAGTTAGACAAAGATGCAGACCTTGGTATAGATTTTTACCCAATCTGAAACTCCGGCTACATGATTGATTTCTATTCATATACCGTACAAGGAGCTTTAGGAGGTAAATCATAAAGCATGGCAGCTTCATCAAAGCTAAGTTTTCTATTGATTATGATATTTCCACTTTTTTTAAAATATAACTTAAATATCTTAACCTCTGACATATAGTTAAGAAAAATAACCTTCATAGATCTAAGTTCCAGCTTGCCATTATCAACATAAGCATAAACAAGACATCCAAATATCTTGAATTTCGTACAATTTGTATGAGTACCAGGCCATATCTCTTGTAGTCTATTGCCAATAATAGCTGAAGGAGAATGAATAACAAATAAATAAACTGTGGATGCTGCTTCAATCCAAAAAAAACTCAGAAAACCAAAAATTAGAAGGCATGCAACATAATTTCTCCATCAGCCTTCTTCCTTTTCTTTGCCACACCATTCTCGCATGATGAATTGTTAAATGTCGCAATCCCTTCTTACTTGCAAAAAGTACTAAACTCATCAGAATAAAACTTAAAGCCATTTCAGTGCAAAAATGATTAATTTACTTCCATTTCAACTACTTAATTATAATATTCCATTCTTTGAATGTGACCAAAACACAAATCTTTTGCTTCAAAAAGAACACCCAAACTTTCATATCACAACAAAACATCACCCTGTAGTCACCATTTCATATAGTGAAAACTAGACACTACGAGGACACATATAAATGTGCAACCAGAATAAAAAATCTAATCCTCAAAATATTTGAAGTCACCATTATAAGCAACTAAAGAGTTCTCCATCACTATGATCTTTCACAACATAGGCTTTACAAGAATTTTTTGGTTGTTTTCACTTTTAATTATCAGTAGCCTTCTCCTTATACTACAGCTTTTAGCATTCAAATTTGATATATCCCTTCTTCTTGTAGTCTTTATAAAATTTCTCCTAATATTAGATTTTTTACCTTCCCTTCAGCATCAAAATTCTTCTCTTAAGTTTGCTCTCGAACCAAAAAGCTTTCTGCCTGAGCTTTATATCCAATTATAAGATGTTTCAACTTCTTAAAAAATAGAGCCTCGTAAAATTCATTCAAGTAAGAGCACTAAGTTATAGAAAATAGAGTCCCAGAATGAATGTGAGAAAGCAACATAAATATTGAGAACCCTAAATCTTCTTCATCGTACTAAGCTTTCATCGTTTTCAAATAAAAAATGATTTCCTTAAAACGATTAGTTGATCTTCTAGACACATATTTTATCAAAAGGCAAGAATATAGTTAATTCTTTAGGTGTAATTTACAGGTTGGACTATTGGTTGCTCCAACTACAACCACAACGCAGCAACTATTTTCTCCTTTACAAACGCCCCACAATTTTGATTTAATAGATGAAAATGAATTTAGGATTGAGCTTCTTATTTTTGCATTGCTTTTCCTCTAGTGACCAACTTGAAGTCATCTTTTCAAACAATAACAGCAAATTATGCAAATCTATACATTCAATTACAGCCCGCATCTTGACCAGCCATAACATAAATATGATGTTGCAATCCAATTGTGGAAATATCGCATTTCATGGTTGCAATCATCAAAACCAAATATGAATTCGCTCCCTAATACCAGATTGAAATAATAATGACAAATAATAGGCCACAAAACATAAATCCAGGAACACTAAGACGTTATTTGGTTGCAACTTAAATTTACGGCAAGTAGGATTTATCAAATCAATAAATCCGGATTTATCTTTGACGGCAGAGTTTGCGAACGATGTTGGAATAAATTCGCCTCCCAATAGGATCTAATAAATTTGGATTTACGTTGAGAAAAAAGACGGTACGTAAGGAAAAACAAACAGAATGCAAGAAAATTCAATTCAACGGAGTGTTGGATTTGATGTTTAATTTTTTGGTGTTTGGTTGAATTTAAGCTAAATACATCGCTAAATCCTATTAATAATATGCTACCAAACAACGCCAAAAATTACTCGGAAATTCCTAAATGGTAAGAAACCACTAGTCTAGGAGTTAAATTCACTATGTCTAAGAAATAAGTACAAAAAGAGAGTGAACTAATATGACATGGCCTCAAAATGCTATCAGCCCAATCCCTCCACTACCGTCATTGTTCCCCCAAAAGTTTTCTCATAATTGATGTTGCATCACATATGTCAAACCGCTAGCTTTTCAGTCCAAGCCCAAAAATGCTAGAATCATAAACTCTGACAGTTGAAAATCTAAAAATATAATTTGTTATATTTTACGTCTATAATTGCATTGTGCTATTGTATTGATTAAGTTCATAAATTTATTCTGAAAATATTAAAATAACAAAACAAATGATCAAAACCGAAGGCCAAACATTCTACTGAAGCTCCACAACCAATATAAAAAATAGGCTGTAAATACTTAATTTCAGCCAACTAAATTACAAAATTTTAGGTTTTAAAAACTTAATCTTGCTGGATAACTGCTTACTTCACATATTACTCTACTCCACAGAATTATAGCTGTATGATATCAGTTGCTCTTATAATAAATAAAAAGAAGGAAGATTTACATGCATCAACTCAATTCCTTCGAATTTATATATCTAACACCTAAGCTTAAATTTTTACATATATACCACGTTACCTATACATGAAAAGGTGTATTTCACCTTTGAAAGTTAAAATAGTGGTATTTTTTATATGACATGAAAGATTTCGGTAATATAAAAGTAAAAAAGTAAAGTTTAATTAGGTGTTAGATATGAAAATACATAGGAATTGAGTGGTATGTATGTAAATGCCCCGTCAAATGCAATCATCTTGCCTGTATTTCTGAATCACATTCCAAGTCATGGTTTGAACCAGTAGCTTCTTGGATCCCACTAAGAACAGATTGATTGTACGCCACTTGCCCAATCATACTCATTCCATCAACTTCAGTTCCTACAAAAGCATGCTCAGCTAAGAAGGCTTCCTCAATAGCCATACGGAAATCACTGGGTTTGCTCTTGTAGAGCTGAGTCTGCCCTTGAAACCTGACACAAAAAAGAACTGAAAGTTGGAAACGAAAACTACTAAAAATAGAAAATTTCATGGTTTCGGAGCAAAAGCTACTAACTTATCCAAATAATCTATGAATGGAAATAGCATCCCTTGTTTCACCCAGCCATAGTCCTGCCCATGAAAAGCAAAATAAAAAGAAATACATGAAATCAAGAATTATAATTCACGTAGAGACAAAAAGAAGTACCCTTTCTCTTCCATTTCCAGAGAACCCAAAAAACATCACACAAAGAGCTCCGGGAATGCAGGAATTGAGCACCATAGCTGGAGCTTGCTGCATTGGATTAATGACAACAGCAGGCCATGCAGGATACTTCTTCCCTGATTTCGCCCAAACCACATCCCCTAAACCGAAATCCTCTGGAAAAAAGTAATCTTTCCGTCTTTCAGCTATCTCCTTACGAAAATTGGCCTCCTTACAGACTGCCTCAGAATAAAAACTCGCAGGATCTCCCACTCCCACAAAACAAGTGAGAGCCCTTCGCGAGGCAGAGTACTTCTTAACACGAAAGTTTCTGCAAGCACTATGGTAGTCCTCTTCCCTGATCAATGCTAGGGAATTAGATTCCGCGGAGGCGATAAAAATGTCTCTTTTATCGCCAGAACTCCCTTTTTTACAGTTTGTTGATTCTTCCACAACGCCGCTACAAACTTGAAAGAAGATATCCACTTTCCGGTTCTTGCGACGGCTCCTTACAGCCCCATCGCCGTCCTCCTCGCCACCAATTTCAATCTCGCCCCGCTTCACGCTCGGCATTTGGCACAGTTTTATAATCTTCTTCTCACCTAAAGTTCTCGGTAGGATTCCAAGTTTTGATCAGAAAGAAACATCAGAAACCCTAATATGCGCCCAAAAAAAAAAACTAGCAGAGGAGATTGGGGGCGGAGATTTGATCGGAGAGGAGAGCCCCTTTGCTTCTTGCCAATTTCCCAGTTAGGAGAGAGCGAATGAAGCAGAGAGGGGTTCCAAGCTCGATACTTGAGAGAGGAAACGAGAGCGAGTTGCAGAGGATGAGGTGATAGAGAATAACGGCGTTTACCTGTAAGGGTGGCGGGATGATAAATGTGCAGCTCGAGCACAACAAGAGAAGCTCTAAACCTTACAGGCAGCGTTCATCGAATCCAGTTTTTTGTTTGGAGTGGCGGGATATGGAAAGCGGGAGGGGGGATTCCATTTTGGGGTTGCGGGAAATGAGCAGGAGAGCTCCGCTCGTTTGTCAAATTGTGAGTCTGAACTTTGAGCTCGGGTCGAATTGCTCAACTTCACTCATATTGATAGCAGTTGGCTCCTCAGCGTGAGTTTAACCTAAAAATTTTTTTGTCTGGAGGAGAAAAGCTGAGGTGGCAGTGACAACTCATTGGGAAATATATTGAAATGACTAACGATAAGTTAATCGAGTAGGCTCGTGAGCAAACGAGCTGAGCCAGGACGAGCAATAAATGAGCTCTAGTTTGAGCTTGAGCTCGAGCTCATGACTGGATGAGCTCAGCTTGTGAGCTCGTTAACTAGCCGGCTCACAAGCCAGCTTGGCTCATTTGCACCTCCTATGTGATATCGAGAATTGAATAATACATTTATTCATTTTTTTTAGAATACTTTAAAGTTTGATTTAGGCTAAAATATTCTTAATAGTTAAAGGCATTTTGGGGCATTATGTAAATAAAATTTTGAGTAAGGACTTGCTTAACACTTTCCATTCTCAGCACCCTTTTCATCCAAAATAATAATGATTAGCGAGTAATAATTCTACATGATAAAGTTCTAAGACAAACCTTCTATTTCTCCTCTCATTATATATTGAAGATTAAAGATTTTGTACATTTTGTTATCTACGTTTGGAAAAATTATTCATATTTTGAACCATATACCTATAATGAAATCAGATGATCATGTTAGATATGACTCATATACCAGATAAGGGATAGATGCTGAAGCGGAACGGAGCGAGCAAGCAGAGCGGAGCCAGCCAACGAAGCGAGCGAGCGTATTTATGTCATTTTTCATGGGGTTATTGAATTCATGTACGATACAGAGGTATTTATGTCCTTTTTCATGGGTTTTATCTATAAATCTGATGTGTAGCCCTATGGGTGTGTACTGAACTTTTTTTGAATAGTAATATTGCCGCTCTGCTCCCGATGAACAGCCAACCATTGGGAACAGTAGGTACAGCCAGTCTGTGAACAGCCAACCATCGCACTGTCAAAATTGGATAGGTTCGATCTATGGTCATTGGGAGCCAAAAAAAGGATTGACTCAATTCATCGAGTTGTTCCACCAAAGAATAAAAAAAGTTCTGAATGGAATCCGTTGTCTGCTCTCTGTGAAAGACTCATTTGGCCGAGGACTTCCAAAAACATCGTAAGCTAAACCCGTACTGACGAATAACCAACCCGCAACGAAGAGGGAAGTGAGAGTAATGCTATGAATGACCGTAGGCACAATTTGTGAAACCTCATAAATCTCTTGTGTTCTTTTCATTTTTCTACTTCGATTTATAGATCCCAACATTACAGATAAATTAGAATATTTGTATTGCTCATTTATTTAGAGTTAGTTAATTATTATTTATTAATAGATAAGCATATCTTATACTTGTTATTTATGTTGGGTCTCTAGACATTTTATATAGTTATGGGTCTTACCATTGATTTGTTATATATGGTACAGATTTCTCTTTTTGTTCATAATAAAATAGTAGATCTCATGAATAATTTACCTTGATTTATTTATATATAAGTTAGAGTACATTTAATTAATTCGAATAATTGTGGTATTTATTTTTTATGTTATTTTTCTTTTGTTAAATCGAGTAAATCTTATTCATACAACAATAAGTTTTTGAATTATTAATGATACTAGTCATATTATTTATAAAATGTTTGGTAAAAATTTTGTAAAATTATATGATTATATGTAGTAATGTGTAGATCGGCGGAACTATTTTAGATGTTGTTTCGCCGAGTTGATGGGTTCATAGATTGACTCGTAGAAAAGCATTAGATTTCTTTGACTTAGTATTTGACACTCAAGTCTCAGGATTAGGGGTGTAAACGAGCCAAAGACGAGCGAGCTGGGCTCAGCTCGTGTTCGGCTCGTTCAAAAATATCATTGTTCGTATTTGGTTTGTTATATTTAGAACACAAAAAGTTTGTTCGTGTTCTGCTCGTTGAAAAATATCATTGTTCGTGTTCGGCTCGTTATATTTAGAACACAAAAAGTTTGTTTGTGTTCGGTTGGTTTGCTTAGTGAGTCGAACATGAGTTGTTTGCAAACAAAAAACCATTTTGACGACACTAGTCACATATGCAGTCGTTAGGGGTGTAAACGAGTCGCGTTTGAGCTAGTTCAGACTCGACTTGTTAAAAAATATCATTGTTCGTATTCAGCTTATTTATATATCGAGCTAAAAAATTTATTTGTTATTAACTCACTTGTCTATTGAGCTGAACAAGAGCTATTCACCGACAATGAACTATTTTAGCAACTCAAATCACACAATCATAGAATGTTAAGGGAACGGTGAGTTTTAAATTTTGTTAATTATATTAAAATATTTGTTTAAATAGAATTTAATATATTTTTAATTAGTAATTTTAATTGATTATAAATCTTTGTAGCTTTGTAGTTAATTAAATTATTTAAAAATACAATTCATTATATATATATATATGCACACACACGAGTCAAACACGAACGAACAAAATTTTATTCATGTTCGGCGCATTTGCTCAGTGAAAGAATCGAATATGAATTACTTAACGAGCCAAACATAAGATGTTCGCGAACAACGAGCCGTTTTGACAGCGCTACTCAAGATGTTTGATATGAGCGATTATAGAGATATAAACTAAAATTTAATTCAAAAATAAATGACTGTTGAGTCACATTTAGCGAGGCATGATTGAATAGAAGTTATAAAAAAAAATATCATGCATCACAATTTATTAAATAGTCGAATATAAACATCACAACATTAAAACATATTACATAGCATATAACACATTATATAATATCATTAAAACCTATCAACAAATTGATGACATTAAATTCCTAATAGCATATGTAGTGAATCACATCATTTTGTTGTTTATATTGCATGCATCAATATCCACTAGTAATGATTCTTCTTATTTACTGATTAATGACATTTTATTTTCCCTTTAACTATGTCAGCAGATGTTATTCATATTACTTAGCAACATTATTAAAGCTCTCTGAAATACTAATTTTCATCAAGTTATATTATTTTCCAAGGAAGAAAGCATGTGTGTTTCACACATAAATCAACTTCATTCTCTTGATATGTAGTTGTTACCATCCTCTTCACACAAAATTATTGAAGTATTTGTATCCTTCCACATAAAAGGATAATAATTTTAAGCTTTGATGTGATATTCATTGTCATAAGATGAGTATATATAGCATAAGTGTGTTTATGTGGAATAGCTCTTAAAGAAGACTCATGAAGATTTGATGAAATTATATGCAGCGCCGCAGCACCATACCACATGGCTAGGTGCCATATTTGGTTTTTTCAATAACAAGATTCCCTAGACCTTAGAGTTGCAGCGCCAAATACTTAATGTTGCAATGCTAGGATGCAAAGCCTAAGTGCCACTATCCATAGCACCACAACGCTATCGCAGCCAAAGCAAGTAGCCAAAAAAGATAGAGAGCATGTCCCCGCAACGTCAAATTTCTAACGTCGTAGTGTTAGCCAAGAGCATCATGGCTCGATGGCCTAGAACAATTATTCATTTCAAAATCACAAATTTGGATGTGAGATTAGCAACTATAGGGCTTAAAAAGTGCAGAGAAACATTAGAGAACTTTACTGGAGTATAAAAGGGTTTGTATGTGTGTGTGAGTGAATGTGAGAAAGAGTACCACTTGGTCTAGTGTTGAAAAGAAGAGGCAAGGAAGAAAAAAAATGAGAACTTGGAGAGGGCTACTTCGGTCTACAACTATTTAGATCCCATTTCTTTTGTATTTACTTTATTCTTTGTTGTATTTCCTTGTGAATTTTTATAATTGTGGTGAAATCAAAGTTTCATTGTGTTTGGATTGTGAAAACCTGCTAGGTTGACTGTTCTTTCATTTGAATTTGTGATTTACATGTCAAATTTTAAGGATATATTGTCATAATGCTTTGAACTTAGTTGAGGATAACGATATCGACCAAGTCTTAATCTATATCAGAAAATTCCTTACCAAGATTTGAAAGAATAGACATTTAACTTCTGAATTGTAACAAAAACCTAGGGAAATGAAAAACATTCAATTTTGAAATCCACTAATTGCTATACATATAACATAGAAATTTTTGAAATTAGGGTTTCTAGCTACTGATAGAGACTAGAGGTTATTTTTTATTCCTGATTAATAACAAGTTTTTAAATGAAACTCATATTCTGGAAATTTGATAATATAGATTGTAAATTAAAAGGATTTTGTATTTTTTTTTAATTTTTATCATTTTAGAAAACCAAAAATAAAATCATCTTTTGAAAAAATTATAGTTTTGGATAGAAATTAAGGTTAATAGCTGGTGTTTAAACATCATTTTCAAAAATTACAACTAATCCTAGTGGGAATTATCTCATATTCAAATACACTATATTACTTGGTCGACATGTACACTCGTGTTTACCCATGCAAATTTTGGGTTACGTTTTTGACACCGTTGTAAGGGATAATAGTGTGATTATAAAATTTAAAGCTTAAACCATTTATAATTTAAATTTATTTAGCATTGTACTGTTTATTTTAGTATTATTATTATGTATGTGATTTATGTTATTACTCAATAGTACATAATCTGTTGTGTAATGTTCATGTTAGCGTGCGATGTTATGTCAGCATCGCGGCTCTGAACTCTTTTTTTTAAGCTATTCATGCTTATGTCATATGTTATTTGACACATGTTTCCATGTTATCTTGTTAAAATTTAACTATTTTTGTTAGTTCTTGTATTACTTTGTTCATCAAAGCTTTTTAATTAGCTAGTGTATGAGGATTGAATGTAGAGAATTAGTGTTATTTAATCATGAACATGAGAAAATCATAACAAATATTTGAAATTTGAAAAAAAAAAACATAAAATAAATTTAAGAGATATGACGAAGCTTCTCAGAAAAACAATCAACCTAGACCACTTAGAGATTTTCAATTCATTAGTAGGAGTTCACCAGAGTATAAATAGATAAATAGACTAGCCATCGATGCAAACAACTTTGAGTTAAAGCCACCAATTATCCAAATTGTCTAGAATAGCTAATTTGGAGGTTCAATCGTAGAAGAGACCAACCTACGCATAGCTAGTTTCCTGAAGATTTGTGCAGCTTTCTTTAAGTACAACGGTGTCTCTAATGATGATGTTATATTTAGATTAGTCCCTTTTTCACTAAGAGATAAACAAAAATGCGGTTGAATTCATTACCTCTTCGATCTATTATAACTTGAAATAATTTAGCCCAAAAGTTATTAACCAAGTATTTTCCATCTTCTAAAATTGTTAAGCCCGGAAATAACACCAATTCATTTACCCAATTAGATAGTGAGTAGTTCTTCTAAGACTGCAGCGCTATCATCGACAGAGCAAGAAACCAGAAGACCCAAAGTTTGGAGTCGCAACGTCATTAAGCGTTGCAGTGTTGTATCCAGTGTGTTGTAGTATGACGACCGCACGACCCTACCAGAATTTCAAAATCATAAATTTATACAACGGATTGGTGATTATTAGGCTGACATAAATTAAAAAATGCAGAAAACATTAGAGAAGTCTATTGGAGTCTAAAGTAGACTGTTTGTATGTGTATAGGAGCGGGTGTGAGAAAGGGTACCACTTGATCAAGTGCAGAAAAGAAGAAGCAAGAAAGAACAAAAGAAGAACTTGGAGATAGCTACTTTTGTTTACAACTATTTAAATTTTGGTTCTTTTGTATTGCTTTCTTCTTTGTTGCATTTTCTTTTGAATTTTTATAATTGTGTTGAAATGAAAGTTTGTTTGTGTTTGGATTGTCAAAGCATGTTTGGCTAAGGGCTTTTCCTTTGAATTCAAGTGCTTGTTTGTGTTTCTTCTAATTTTATCTAGCAATAATGATGGTCACATTCTTAGTTAGCATTTAATATAGGTTAATGATATTGACAGTCTTAATCTATATAGGAAAGATCCATAATTAGAATTTAAAACAATAGACATTGGTTTTGAATAGTAACAATCACTCAGGAAAATTAAGAAAATGATTTTGAAATCCACTAATTGCATAGACATATATAACATTAAAAAAATTTGAAATTAAGATTCCTATCCATAGAGACTACAAACTACTTTTGTTCTTAATTAGAAGTAAGTTTATAAAGGAAACACATATTATGAAAATTTGATAATATAGAGTGAAAAGAGTTATGTATTTTTGAAGTTTTTGTTATTTTAGAAAACCTAAAAAACATCTTTTAAAAAATTTTTGATTTTCGATAGAAATTAGTATTAACAACTTGTATTTAAACTTCATTTTCAAAAGTTACAACTTATCCTCATGGAAACGATATTATATTCAAATATACTATATTACCTTTTTTTTTCCTTTACTAATACACTATGCTACTTGGTCGATATATGCACTTACGTTTGCCCATAAAAAAATCGAATCCTAATTCTCATTAATCACGTGTCTCATGTATTATGGTAAATCTTATCAATAGTCTTTTATTCTAAAATCTAAAATTCATGTATCTAAACTGATGTCTTCTACTCTTAAATATATTAAAGTTTCTCAATAAGCAATTAAGTGAAGGACAATGAATGCACCATAAGTTATTATTATTATTATTATTATTAAAATTGAATTGGAAGCTTTTTTTTCATCAAATAAATATGTAACATCAGTTTTTATCCTTATTTGCTGTAAAAATTGACCAAACTACCAAATTATTTGAGATTAAAATCTAATATACTGACATTATATTAATAACCATGGTATTTGTACTTGCTTTCAGGCATTGACTTTTAGTGTAAAAGTGTTCCATGTGTTCTTCATATGTTGCTTGTTCACTGCCAAGCCCCAGGGTATGTGAGAAATCATAGGCGCATTTACATAAATGGCACACAATTCTTATGTGTGCATATCTCGCTAAACTTTCATATTTGTACCAAAACACTCAAATCATTGATATCACATAAAACATAACACTGTTAGCATTTCTTAAAATTAAAATACATCTGTTCATGCATAAAACTAAAACGCCAAAATCTTACATGTGTGAATATGAAAACTTAAATGTAAGAAATGTAAATGCATAAGGGGGCGTTTGGCTACAACCGGTATTTAGTAAATCCAATAAATCAGATTTATATTGATGGATATGAATATGAAGATGATGCTTGCAGCATGACGGAAGAAATTCTTAAATCCGTCTTGCAATAAAATTTAGTAAATTTGGATTTATGTCGTGAAAGAGATGGAACGTGAAAAGAAAAATCATAACGCGAAAAAATTCAATTGAACAGGGTATTGGATTTCATGTTCTTTTTTTTTTTATGTTTGGCTGAATTGATGCTAATTTCATGGCTAAATCTTTTTAGAACTATGCTACCAAACACCACCTAAAATGTTAAGTATGTAAATTTTCCAAAATCACAATGTCTCACTGAATCGCTAGCTTTAGATTAGACAAAGATTAGGTTTGTACTATCTAATAGATGTTTTTAAGTATTGTAATCTCCATAAAGCCACTATGTGTTCTGCATATCTTGTTTTTTCACTCTTACTCCCTGGGTATTTAAAAACACGAATTTTGATTGAAATCCACATAATTGTCGTGTACACTGTCACTCAAAAGGCTCGTCTTCTCTGAATCTTTGATTGAAGAGAAAAGCACGAATTTTGATTGAAACAGATGAACCGAAATACAACACAATGGTTTTCTCATTGAAGCAAAAGATCAAATCCACCCCGCTAAAAAGGAGTCAATTTCAAAGCTCAAACAAAGCAAATACCTCAAACATACAGTTCCGAGTGGAAGCGAGAAGGAACCCTGATTCCATCGCCGTCCCCACTCTCATCCCCATCCACATCAAATCCCAAATCCCTCATTACATACCTCAGCTTCGCAGCCACCGACCAGCCATTCTCCGGCCACGTTGCGCACATCGTCGCCTTCCAACCCCTCATCTGACACTCCCCGAGCAACGCCGCTCCAAGTCCCCCCATCACGCTCCCCGATGGCAAGTACTCCCAATCTCGAACCAAACGATCCTCTCCGCCTCTCTCCGACGACGTCTCCAGCTTGAAACCCGCAGCTTCATCCCTCACCGAACTCCTGTAATTCTCCGCCTTGATCGAATCCATGATCAGGACTCTCTCTCCGATGATATCACCCAACAGCACCTTCGCGACGGCGCGAGACCTCTCGTCGGAGACTTTGTGATGAACAGCGACAAGTATGGCGGGAGAAGGCCGATCAATGAAGTAGATGTTGCAGGATTTGGAGGAATGCGGGCTTTCTGGGAGGATTAGGGTTCCGATCAGGGTTTTGTGCGGGATGCGGCGGAGGAGGGAGAGAGAGGGGGTGGAGATGGCGATGATGAGGAGAGAAGGGCGGAGATTTGGGCGATTAGGGTTGAGGCGGAGGAAAGGGGAGGGGAGTGAAGGGGTTGGGGTGGCGAAGTTATCGAGGTCTTCATCGAAGAATCTTGATGGCGGCGGAAGGTCGGTCAGCACATCCTCCATTGTTGAAGCTTTAGGACGGAGATTTGCCGAAATATCTGAAACTCAATAGGAATTGGCCTAGTTTTCCTTAAGTGGAATTTTATGAAGTCAATGCATCATATAATAACAATGCTATTATAAAAAGTGGGTTCTAAAAGAGTTGATTTTGATGGAATTAGGAACAAAATATGTAATTTGAAAAACATAACAATGCATGATCATATTGTAATTGAAATCATATAGTTGTGCATGCTAATAGAAGAGTGTAAACCAAGTGATGAATCTATTATTGAGACATACCCTCTTATATTTAACAAGATCGTCGAACCGATCAAAATTGATCATAATGTTATGATATTGAGAATAGGCACTAAGATCTAAAGCATCCCAAGTTGCATATAATGAGTTTATCTACTTTTTAATTAGAAGAAATTATGTCATTTGTGGTCAACTATTATTGTCAGAATTTCCAATTACGACCTCTATAGCGGACTACTGCTATCATAGTTAAGAATCATATTCAATTGTAGCTCAATTCTAACTATTATAATCAAATTAATATTGTACATTTGTGATTATCAACTTTGTGATTTCAACTTCTCTAATTTAGGAAAAGAGTAACTATGTGTACTTACAATTGTAGAGTATATTAACCATGTTGGGCTTCATGGTTTTTTTTTTCCATTTCCAACTTTTTCTATGTAAGAATATCGGTGTGTTCTCATGCTACTTTTCATATATTTGTGTGTGTGCTTGATCTTTGTTCAACACAAATACATTAAATTATCACTCAACCACTAAGAATTTTTGGGCACACAACAATTTGGTGGGGATACATTGCACCCTTCATGTTATAATCAAATCTAATAATTTAGTTGAAACACTCTTTGATATGAATTAAATCTACTTTTGTTTTTGTATTGTGCATGTGAAATCATTTAACTGGAACATAGTTGGATACTAATTCATATTGACGCATCTTTTGTTTTAATGGTTGGAATTATTTCAAAATTTTCAATATTAATTTACATGATTTTTGTGTTTAAAGCATGGACATGCATAAAAAATTTCCCTTAAAAAAATTAGAAAATTGAAAGTCATGTATATAAAATGGTCAATTATTTTAAAAAATTCATAAATTAATCATCTCGTCCTGGTAATAATTTGTTATATTCATGACCTTTGACTTTAGATAACCACACACTTTATTTAGCTAAGAATTTCTACGCAAATATAAATTGTTTTATCATTCTTATCAAGAAATATATAAAATTAATTGCATAAAGAAAGAATGAGATGAAAAAACACTTGACTATTTGTTGACCTCACTTTTGGTTGAGGTCTAGAAACTTCTTTAGTAGCTTAGGTCTAGTCATAGGACTTTCCTATTGACTAGTCTTATAAAACTAGAAAAGGTACTCTCACCATTAGAAACTCAAAACTCTTTTATTTACTCAACTTGAAGTTCCACATATTGGTCCTAACCTCTAATATTTAGAAGGTAAGATCATTATGGGGAAGCTCAAGAAGAGTTCCTATAGGGTTACTTGGCCTTAGAATTGATCATGGGTGTTGATTCGGAGCTAAGGTACACTATACCCTCACCATATCTTCACCATACCCTCACAATACCCTGGCTAAGACCAATATATGGGGACCTAAAATGGGATTTCATTGATCCATGGTTCATTTAAAATGGATATTTATCTAATTCTACTTGAAATGCCCAACTTGGCCTTTTGCCCCTAGGCACCTCCAAATTACATAACTG
>NW_018164622.1:1242590-1242814 GCF_001263595.1 Phalaenopsis equestris | reverse complement strand
ACCATCAAATCAACTTCAAAACAATTTTCATCCTTCGTGAAAGTTGTTCATAATGATGTTTTACACCAAACCCAACAATAAATTTGAGCTTAGCTCAAAGCTAGTCCAAGTTGACCCAAGGTTAGCCCTACATGCTTAATTTAGGTCTAAAACCAAAACCCATCAAAACCCATTCAAATTGACCACCAAATCAACTTCAAAACAATTTTCATCCTTCATGAAAA
>NW_018164622.1:1232651-1236866 GCF_001263595.1 Phalaenopsis equestris | reverse complement strand
CCAGCATAATATAAACCCTATTTAATTCCTTATATTAAATAGGGGAATTTGTCGGCCAATATATTGGTTTTCGCAGATCAAACGGATGTCATAACTTTCTCTAGTTTATTTGATCGAGCCTCACCCTCAATTCTTGTGTTCATCCTTCGGGATAGATACAGGATTTGAGGTAAAGCGCTCTTTCATCTAAACTATGAAAATTATGGGGTCAGTTTGACTTCATCCTTTTCAAAACTAAAATTTTTAAAACGTCCTTCCGAAGCGGGCAACGAGATTTCAATTCCGATGACCGACAGCTTCTTACTGGCAAATCCCACACCAAAAATAGTGCCGACACTATTAAATATATTTGATCTTCATAAGATATGTGCATGATAACATAGATATTGGTAAATTACAAGTTACAACTATGAGACATGAAACATATTACATTGGGATGGAGCTAGTGAGAGAGTATTTAACTAGGCGGGGGAATCAAAACACAGTGAACTATGTAAGAGCCTAGCCATGAGTAAGGTTGGAGAAGAAGGTACCACTGAGGCTTAAATGATCAAGGTGAGAATGTAGCGTAAGTTTTGTAGGGATAGAATCAAAGAAGTTGATGAATTATAAAGTTAGGAGAGTAAGTTAAAGGAGGTTGGAAGAGTCGGAAACAAGGTTTAGAAGAACAAGAGAATTTGAGAGAATGCATACCTCTAGAGGGAAGGACTACACACTTTTATATCATATACAAATTAATTCAGTTTCAAATTAGTTCAAATTAAGTTTTGAAGTGCTTCTTTTTTCAATAAACAAATTTAAAAAAATAATAGATTATGCTTAATTGAAGGTAATTTAGTAAAAAATGCATTTTCGAACATATTTATATACATGAACATATATAAGAGATATTTAACTAATTATCATACAATGTCAAATTTTCAATATTTAAGGGCATTTGCATACATACCACCAATATCCTATGTATTTATATATCCAACACATAAACTTTACCTTTTACATGTATAACTCCCAAACATTTTAATATTATATAAAATTATCATTATTTTAACTTTTAAAAAGCTAAATACACCTTTTAATGCATATATAAGCCAGTATATATGTAAAAATTGAAGTTTAGATGCTTGATATGTAAATACATAGGAATTAACTGGTGTGCACATAAATCTTCCTTTTAATATAGGGAAATTTACATACAATAGCACACAATTCATATGTATTTACCTATCTCTCATTTAAATTTTCATATTAACATACATAATATTTTGGTGTTTTAACAATTTCACACTCCGGGTCCGGAATTAGTTGCATCCTGACAACACAGAGCATGCTGAAATAACATGAATCTGTTTTGTATTCTAAAAAGAAACTTACATGCAAATTAAAAAGGAAATGCCAATTTTATTGATACTAAAAAGTTCAATGACACAACTTGATTAAAAAATAAAAAACGGGTTGAATCAAATCAAAAACGATAACATGGAATGACTACCCATTCCCAAAAAGGAAAAATACAATGGCTAAGATAAATACTAAAAGAAATATCAAGATGGGAAAAACTAAAACTGAAAAACTTGGTCCGGTGAAGATGCTCCTACTGGTGGCTGAATATAACTAGTTATGCAAAAATATTAAAGAATAAGTTTGACAAACTCAGTAAATAACAACTATTTGTTAAAGCATAGATGACAAGGGGAATGGGGCATGAAGTATGGACAACATATAAGGATAATCACAATGTGCATATGTAACACTATAGAATAACAAGAGAGGTAAATATCAAATACAGATATCATATGAAAACATGAAATAATTTTCAATCAATTTTCTTATTATTCAATTTCAAGTTATTATTTATATAGTCAATTTAAGCATACATCATGAAACTGTGAAGGTCAATACCATCCCAAAGAAACCCGGCAATTTTCTATAGAGCCATCACTTAGTGGGTCTGTCGGCCCGGCTAGCCAAAATCCAAAAGGGTTATACCGACTTACATATCATCACACACAAGCATGACACATTGTTTCCACAAGTATAATACATAAGAATTATGTAATTTTAAACTAGTATATGATATGGCAGATGAAATTTCAAGCAAGTGTAGAAAATTAATAGATCATAACAGCAAGATTAACTCAAATATACAGGAAATTTTACAACAATAAATTAAGGCATATGGTGATCTATCTCATCATGAACAATAATTAAAGCCTATAACAAGTACAAATTTGAAATAAAAATGTTATGACCGATAATTCTACAAAATAGTTGTGAATTTACTAAAATTAATAAGGATAAACACCTTTAACTAGGAGGAGTATGTTTGTCCTCTAATAAAAAGCAACAACATAACTTGAGCTAGCGAGCGCGATACTCCTAAAAATTCAACTATTTGACTAGCAATCCTACACCAATTGAAAAATTAATTTTGTAGTTAAGTTTTAATTACTTAGGTATAATCTAAACGACATGCATTGTTAGTATTATTATTGTTGTTAATTTATATTAGCACCACTTTCAGATGTCACGAGTGTGGAGTGTCAAATTGAGCACTATGAAACCTTTCTTAATTCATGAGGTGATTCTCATAGTCCCAAACATCCATTAGGACCCTCTGGTACGTGTTTTTGGCACAATAGCTGGGTTGTCGTTGATTCACCCTCACCCAGACAAGCTCGCCATTTGGTGTCGTCAGCTTTTATACATGATTCGTTTGTTGATCATTCTAATGTTTAGAGGTAATTACCCACCAATTTGGAGTCTTTCATGGAGAAAGGAAATCATAAAACTCTCTCACACGTGTTTTGGATAAAATTAAGGTTCGGGCTGTTACACATGCGTAATGGTTCAGAACGCCCATTGACATTAAAAACCTCTAATATAAAACTCATAAAATATTTATTTGTGAATTTATGAAACCATATTTCAATGACTCACGGTCTTCCATGGCATACATATCGATAAAACCCTTTCCTGAACAATGCTTGCCAAGTAAATCCAGTGAGCAATGTGAGTTATTGCATTAAAATCAACTCACATATGGCTATGCTAAGGTTCTAAGAGTTATTGTGTATGTCACATTACATATTACATAGCAATATTTTATGGTCTTATTTTTAAAAATAAAAATAAAAATTTTATTTTCTCTACTTACGATATCTACCATATTTTACAATTATGCAATTAATAAAACTAGGTCATGTGTGAGGCTGATTCTTTGAAAATCCTTTTGAGTGATATATATTAGATGTCTTGGATCTTTAGGACGGGCTTAATGTTTCTGACCCCATCAAAGTTATACAGTGGCCTTCACCCCTTCACCTCGCACACATTTAGGTGTTGTGACTAGAGCACCATGCAATATATGGTTTTTTTAGGTCCGCACTAGGGTGCTTAGGTAGTCTTTTTGATGTCTTGACTATTGTTCTTTGGTTTGTAACCTAGCCAGATATTCTTTGTCTGCTACTTTGTGTATTTATTGGGTGTGTAAACGAGCCGAGCTTGAGCGAGCTCAGGCTTGGCTCGTGTTCAACTCGTTCGAAATAGCTCGTGTTCAAAATTGGCTCGTGTTCGAAATCGGCTCGTGAACAGTGTGTTCGTGTTCGGCTCGATTTAAAAATTCGTGTTCGTGTTCGGCTCGTGTTCGGTTCGAAATTGGCTCGTTAAACTAAAATTGCGAAAAATAGATGTATAGATGTAAAGTATGAGATTCGAACCTGGATCAAATCTATACAAAAAAGGACACTAACCACATAGCCACATGAGGTGTTATGATTTAAACTTAGACATAAATATATATAATATATTATTATATAAATAATATATGTAATATATCGTTATATAAAGAGTTATATAATTTTTTTTTGAGCCATTTCGAGTTGAACATGAGCGAACAAACTGTTGTTCGTGTTTGACTCATTTATATTTCGAGCTTAAAAATTTGTTCGTGTTCGGCTCTGTCGGCACTATTTTTGGTGTGGGGTTTGTCCGTAAGAAGCTGTCGGCACTATTTTTGGTGTGTAGTTTGTCCGTAAGAAGCTGTCGGTCATCGGAATCGAAATCCCGTTGCCCGCTTCGGAAGGGCGTTAAAAAATTTAGTTTTGAAAAAGATGAAGTCAAACTGACCCCATAATTTTCATAGTTTAGCTGAAAGAGCGTTTTATCTCAAATCCTGTATCTATCCTGAAGGATGAACACAAGATTTGAGGGGGA
>NW_018164622.1:1228769-1229208 GCF_001263595.1 Phalaenopsis equestris | reverse complement strand
TGAATTTATTAAATATCCTATTTATTTATTCAAACGCGGGCTGACTGGATCCTCGGATCCGTCGAAAAGCCACGCGGCGCGCTCCTATTCGACGCCGCCTTCTGAGTCAGCTGCCACGCGGCGCGTGGTATCGTACCGAAGGCTAATCCGACTTGATCTCCACCGTCCATTTAATACACGCGAGAATGGACGACATCCGTTCATCGTCCCTAATAGAATGATCCCGTGCCCGTCCACACTAAAACCTTAAAATCTCGGACTAGACTCAACGAAATCGCTTCGGGTTTGATTTTATGGACTCGTTTAAGTGAGACGAACATATACATACGGTTAAGATACCATTAAATCAAGCTTAAGTAAATGGAGAATCAAAATAAGCTCGGGAGGAGGGGGAGTTTTATACCTTTGCTCTGAGAAGGGAAGCTTCGATTAGAGGTGC
>NW_018164622.1:1225910-1226576 GCF_001263595.1 Phalaenopsis equestris | reverse complement strand
ACAAAATGAAATTGGGAATATTTTGGATTAATTGGGATTTTTTTGGGAATTTTTGGAATTTTTGGATTTTTGGGCCGTGGAGGGGCATTTTGGTAATTTGGCCATTTTTGTCAGTTTTGGCAAACTTGGATATATTCAAAGTGTTTGGAATGAGTTTTGATCAGTTTTGGGTATTTTGGCCAAATTTAGGAATTTTGGCCAAATTTGGGTCCCAAGGGCAGTTATGTAATTTGGAGGTGCCTAGGGGCAAAAGACCAAGTTGGGCATTTCAAGTGCAATTGGGTAGAGAACCATTTTGAATGAGTCATGAACCAATGGAATCTCATTTTGGGTCCCCATATATTGGTCTAAGCCATGTGAGGGTATTGTGAAGATATGGTGAAGGTATAGTGTACCTTAGCTTCAAACTAACACCCAGGGTCAATCCTAAGGCCAAGTAACCCTATAGGAACTCTTCTGGAGCTCCCCCATAATGATCTTACCTTCTAAATATTAGAGGTTATGACCAATATGTGGAACTTCAAGTCGAGTAAAGAGAAGAGTTTTGAGTTTTTAATGGTGAAGGTACCTTTTCTAGTTTTCCAAGGCTAGTCAATAGGAAAGTCCTATGGCTAGAACTAGACTACTAAAGAAGTTTCTAGACCTCAACCAAAAGTGAGGTCAACA
>NW_018164622.1:1132295-1225879 GCF_001263595.1 Phalaenopsis equestris | reverse complement strand
ACGAGCCGAACACGAACTGTTCACGAACAAAGAGCCAAATTGACAGCCCTATTATTGGGTGCGAGACATGTGCACAAGTATAATTATGGTCAATTTAGTTGGTGCCTAAAACTAAATAAAAACGAAGGAGCAAGCAATGATTTAAAAGCTAACACTTTCTTCAGATGCTGATAAGCTCTCCTCCCGCTAGACATAACTCATTATGTGTTGCATGAATATAACACATACTAGCTCTTCTAAATGTTGTTTTTTTTTTTTTTTTTGATTTTTTATGTATTTGTTTAGAGTCCTTAGGGAGTCTGTATCAGAAATAAAATATGAACACGAGTTTTGAGGTGAATTTTGAGGTGTTTGGAGCACTGAACCGCGTGAGGATAACCAGGAGCAACTTGCTCATAACTTGTACCTAAAGTCTAAATTTTCTATTGTTGTATAGCTTTAGGATCAAGCATTTATATATGAAGTCTGACCTCAACTTTTTGCTTTCTTGGATACATTGTTGACCCAATGCCACTCTACCTTTTATGTATTTATTTACTTTGGCTTGACATTGTGATGTATGCTAAATTTTCTTTTTCATACCATTGTGGTTTGTCTGCATTTTTGTGTTGTAAGCTCTCCTCCTGCTAGACATAACTTATTATGTGTTGCATGATATAACACATACTAACTCTTCTACAAGTTGTCTTTTTGGATTTTTTATGTATTTGCTTAAAGTCCTTAAGAAGTCTGTATCTGAAATAAAATATGAACACGGGTTTTGAGGTGAATTCTAAGGTGCTTGAAGCACCGAACAACGTGAGATAACCAAGAGCAACTTGCTCGTAACTCGTACCTTAAGTCTAAATTTTCTATTGTTTTATTGCTTTAGGATCAAGCATTTATACGTGAAACATGACCGCAACTTTATGTTTTCTTGGATATATTGTTTACCCAATGTCACTCGACCTTTTATTTATTTATTTACTTTGGTTTGTTGGCATTGTGTTGTATGCTAAATTTTCTCTTCCATACCTTTGTGGTTTGTCTTTGTTTTTTATAAAAGTGCAATATATACTCATTAAGGACTCAAAATTAGTCTTTCAAAAGTTCTAATAATAAAAAATCAAGATAAATAAAGAACTTAGGAATGAAATATCTCAATTTGGCTTGCCCCTATAGGAAGCTTTTCCCGAACCCAGCATAATATAAACCCTATTTAATTCCTTATATTAAATAGGGGAATTTGTCGGCCAATGTATTGGTTTCGCAGACCAAACGGATGTCATGACTTTCTCTAGTTTATTTGATCGAGCCTCACCCTCAATTCTTGTATTCATCCATTGGATAGATACAGAATTTGAGGTAAAGTACTCTTCCATTTAAACTGTGAAAATTATGGAGTCAGTTTGACTTCATCTTTTTCAAAACTAAATTTTTTTTTTTAACGTCCTTCCGAAGCGGGCAACGGGATTTCAATTCCGATGACCGACAGCTTCTTACGGACAAACTCCACACCAAAAATAGTGCCGACACTTACATGACCTTTTCCTAGATTTAAAACAAGCTGCATTTCATGACTATCTCTCAAATCATTCCTAATAGAGCCTCCACACTTAGGTTAATTTTGTAGAATAGCTGCATCATTGTGCATGTCCCGAGAAGGAGCCCCTGTGTTTCTTCAATTGACTAAGCTAACCATATGCTTTCTACTTAAGAGGTTGTATAGCAATGACACGACATTAGAGGCTCCCTCGACACAAATGAGGGTGTTAGCCATCCGTGAAAGTGTTTTTACTTTGTAATCGAACCACTCTTTCATCTTTCATTCCAGTGGCATCTTTGTCTTTTAATTGACGAGTACAAGTCTCATTTTTATTTATTTCACCTCTTAAATGGTCATATGGAATTAGAGGTTTCTTTCGTCTGACCTTAGTGCTATCGAAATTTCTTTAGGCGACACAATTCATGGATTGCTGACAAGGCGTCCCTGGATTACGTTATATAAGTCTTTCTTGTTTCTTTTGGAGGTAATTTATTGACCAATCACATGAGGATTACCTTACATAAGCCTTTTTTGTTTCTTTTTTAAATTTGTTTGTCTAACTTTTTTCCAATATCTTATTTTTTCGATTCCTCTTCTCTTCGAATTATTTCTATGATTTAAGAGAAAAATTTATTTTGAAAAGGAAATCATACAACGACAAGACTAGCTGACCACTCCAAGTCTTTTTAAAAGAACCTAAAATAATTTATTATTATTATCATATTTTTAAAAAGAAGAAAATTATAAATTTGATTAACTGTAATTAATAAAAAAAAAATTGTATTTTTTTATTTTACATTGATGCAGGGGAAAATTAAAAACTAAGAATTGATTGTTGGGAAATTTACATGCATAAACTTAAAAATTTAATAGACCCTTAAAATCGTATTTCTCTTCTAATTAACCTTAAATCCTAGATTTGTTAAATCCTGTAAGAAGACAAAATTCATGATATTCAGAGAAGTGTGTGTGAGGGAGGAAGGAGGAGCAGACGAGGTTACCTTCCTCGTTGCCTTCTCGACGAGCTCCAAGCGCAATTGCTTTGTTGCACGGTTTTGGGAACATAAGCAAGAAGTTTGGGCGAAATTGGGTGATAAGAGGAGGAGGGAAATTCGGCAAGATTGACGTTTAATGCCCTAACCCACACCCTGTTCTTGTAGAAAAGAGAGGTGGTGGTTGATTGACAAATTGGAAAGGAGGCAACAACGAAACAACAGAAAACGGAAGGAAATCTGGGAAAGGAAGAAGAAGGTCAAAAAAATATTTCAGCTTTTACATACTACCTTTCTTAAAGGAATTTGGTCCTCAATTCATACATTAGTTCTGGGACAGATGCAAGTACTTCACGATTATCTCTTGTACAATCTCTCAAGTTGTTCTTTTTTTGTCACTCTGACAAATGAAATAGATCGGCGGCGAAACTTCGCGTTCTAAGATATGATTTAATCTTCTACATAACTCAGGTCTCCTCAAATCGCCAATAGCTTGTACCGGATAAAATGAGAGTCGTCATGCACATATCATCAAAATAGGGAGACATTAAAGAAATTGTGTACTCCTAGGGTCTTCGAGGAAGAGCAAACATTATGGAACTTTACCGACTTTCTTGATCACCTTGAAATGACCAATGAAATGAGGTTGAAGCTTTGCATTCTAACCAAATTGTGTGATTCCAAACATAAGTGAAACCTTAAGAAAAAACATAATCTCTGACTTTGAATTCAATCTCTTGGTGCTTTGGGTTGAAGTACTTCATCTGACAATCTTGGACCGCATATTCGATCTCGAATATGACAAATATTTTTAGTAGCTTGCCCTTTAGTTGATGTCAAAATATTTATCTCTCACCAACCTCGAACCTACATAAGGGAGTCTACACTTTCTACAATAAAGTGCTTCGGTTGGTGTCATGTCGGCACTAGCCTGAAAGATATTATTATAAGCAAGCTATACAAATAGAATATAGTCTTTCCAGCTACATTTGAAGTCCAAAATGCAAGCTCTTACCAAGTCTTCCATGGTCTAAATAACGCGCATCAATTGTCCATCTTTATGAGAATGAAAAGCGGCATTGAAGTCCATAGCTTCTTACACTTGTTTTCATAATCTGGAAGTAAATTTCCATCTCGATCTGATACAATGATAGATGGAATTGCATGTAGTCAAACAACATTGTCTATGTGGATCTTGACTTATTTATCCACTAAATACATCTGCTTAATGGGTAGAAAATGAGCTGACTTATTTAGTTTATAAACAACAACCAAAATATCATCATGTCCTTGCTTCAATCTTGGCAAGCCAACCACGAAGTCCATGGAAATCTCCTCCCTTTTCCACTCTAGAATTGGAAGGGGCTGCAATAGATCACTAGGTCTCAGATGTTTAACCTTAAACATCGGACAAGTCAAACACTTGGCTACAAACTCAGCTACAGTGGTTTTCATACCTGACCAACAAAATAGCTTCTTAAGATCTTGATACATCCTAGTACTTCCCGGATGGGCATAATATTGAGCGAAATGTGCCTTATAGAGTATCTACTGTTGAAGTCCTTCATGATCTATAACACATAGCTGATTCTGAATTTTTTTTATCTTGATCGATACTAAACTCAGGCTTCGATCCATTCTTTGGTTGCTCTCTAAGTTATAATAAATTGGCATCCATCATCTAAGCTTTACGAACACATTACATATGTGTAAGATGAACTGACAGTTGATACATGTTAGAAGTAGCTTCTATTGATAATATATCAAGCTAAAATAACTTCATCTCCTATGCTAACTCATGCTCTTGAGTGACCATCCAAGTTGCATACATTAAATATTTTATGTTTAAAGCATCCGCGACCACATTTGGCTTACCAGGGTGACACTAAAAACTCTGCTCACAAGCATTAGACCATTCGAACTTCACATCATTTTGAGTAAACCTTCTTAGGGTGCAGCAATACGAGAATACCCTTCAACAAATCTCCGATAATATCTAGCTAGTCCAAGAAATCTATGAATCTAGGTGATAGTGTTCGACCTTAGCCAATCCATTTTCGACTTAATCTTTTCAAGATCCATCGAAACTCATGCTCCACTAACCCCCAAAAAAGCCACTTCTTGAATTTAAAATCCACACTTAGAAAATTTGGCATAAAGTTTATTCTCTTGAAGAGTATTCAGTGCTGCTTTTAGATTTTGGACATGCTCCTCTTCATTCTCAGATTATACCAAAATATCGGCAGTGAAGATAATAACAAATCGATTCAAGTAAAATTTGAAAACTATATTCATAAATCTATAAAGGCAGCAAGGGCAATAGTCAACTCAAAGGACATCACAAGAAATTTATAGTGCTCATATCAAGATCAAAAAATGGTCATTGAAATGTCTAAATCCTTGATCATCAACTGATGATAGCCTGATTGAAGGTCAATCTTGGAAAACATATAAGAACCTCGTAATTGATCACATAAATCATCTATACAAGGAAGCAAGCACTTGTTCTTTGTGGTCACCTTATTGGACTCTATGTGGTCAATGCACAATTGCATGCTTTCATATTTCTTTTTCACAAACTGAACTTGTGCTTCCCAAGATGAAACACTAGGTCAAATGATTTCTTTATCAAGCGATTCTTGTAATGGATCTTGAGCTCTTGGAGTTTCAAGGCGACTGTTTGACATGGAGCTTTAGAAATTGGAGTGATCCCTTGAAGTAAGTCTATGGTGAACTCGATCTCATGATCGGGTGGCAAACTATATAAATCTTCAGGAAATGCATCAGCAAATTCCTAAACAACTAAAACACCATCTAAGCTAACACTTGATTTCTTAGAATCTATCACATGAGCTAAATAACCAACACACCCATAGATATTTACATATAAGCCTTAATTGTAGAAACTAGATAAGGAATAACTCATCTACTACCCTTGAAGCAAAATGGAACTGAGCTAGGTATATAGAAATTCACCTGTCTCTTATGACAATCTATAATTGCATGATATGCAGATAACTAGTATATACAAAAGATTACATCAAACTCAGCTAATGGGAAAACTATGAGAGCAATAGATATATGCATGTCATTAATGAAAATTTCATATCCTCAAACACACATAATAACAATCACAGGTGAGTCAGATGAAATAATGATTGATATATATGAATATAATGGGAAAATCAATGCACTAAATACAATCTTGTTTGATATAAATGAATGAGTTGCCCCATAGTAAAATAGTACCCGTGTCGGTTTCTTTAAAATAAGGATGAAAAATGTCACCACACCAAAAGCTTCACGAGCTTCTTCCTATGTCATAATGAATGCTCACACTGGAATCGTCTATTTTGGTTGCTCTAGAGCTTGAGCTCATTGCGGCTGACATTACACCATTAAGGATCTTTTATACATCAATGACAACTATTAAGGTTGTCGATACTGCTGGTAACGTGGTGCAGGAGGACGCTGATGATACGGTTATGATGTTACCATTTGCTACTGTTGTTGTTGAGGTTAAAGATAACTTTGTTTTGCTTGACCCCTTCTTTGATGCTTCTGAAATTTTCATCCTTTTAATTTATGTCATTATTCTTGTGATGAGACTTGAAATTAATTTTTTTGGGGTTTGTTGTGGTAGACCTTGAACTTTGAGGGGACAATCCTTAGCGTTATGATCAATATTGTAACAGTTGATGTATTTGCCGAAAACTGAGCTACAAGTCCCAAAATATCATTTCCCACAACAAACACATGGAGGAATCATTTTTTACTCCTGCACATGGTGATTTTGATGTTGTTTCCTAGGGAACTCTCATTAGCTTGCTTATCTGAATTATTCCGCTTTCTGACATACCTCTCCTCTCAAGCATTGATCTCTCACATGAATAGCTTGATCCACTAGTTCTCTGTAAGTTACATTTAACAGTTGATACACACCTTTGAATGCCCTCTCTCAAGCCAACCATTATGTGGTAGAACTTTTGATCTTTATGTTGATCAATTGATGGGATGAAGAGAACAATCCTAACAAATTTTGTCTCGTACTCCTGAATGGTCTTTGTTCCTTGCTCTAGCTTTCTTAAGTCATTCATGAGCTTGGTCAAGTCCGTTATAGGGAAATATTGCTCTAGGAACTATCTCTCAAAATTTCCTCAGAAACTATTGCGTTTGCATCAAAAGTATTGCGACAGTGACTTTCACGCCAATCGTCGGCACCTTCACGCAATTAGAATGTCACAATGTCCACCTTACGGTCTTCGGGGCTCTTTTATTCTCAAAGCCTCCTTTTAATGTCACAAAGCCATGCATTGGACTTGATCGTTTCTACTGTGCCATTGAAGGTAGGAGGACATGTCTTCAAAAACTGACCCATCAGTCGATCCCTAACACTTACATTAGTCATTGTCATTGGTAAGGTTGATCCTCAATGGCGGCTACTAGTGGGATTGATTAAGTGGCTTGTATTGTTGATTGCATCGCTTGCTGGATAGCTTTGACCACTTTTGCAGTTTGGGCTACAAAGATAACTTGTAATGCTTTAGTAACATTATGAGCTACAACCTCAGATGAGAGTTTTTATGTTGAAATTTTGTGCTTCAGTAATCTCAATAGTTTGAGCAGGATCAACAAGATGGCAATTAGGGGAGTAGAGAACCTTAGAAGCAGTCACATCATTTATGGTAGCTCTCTGGACTCCTCTTTCGCGAGCGACTACATCGCCTCTTTTCTTTGGGGCCATTCTAAACAATTGAAATACACTCAAAATTAAAATAAATTAAATACTAACTTATAAGAATAACCCATCCCCTAACCAATCATAAGAAGTCAAGAGACATGAGATGTAATGTCAAGGTAGGTTAATTACAAAATACTGGCTCTGATACTACTTTGTCAAACCCCGGATTCGGAAGGTGGTACACGATGACAACACAGGGCATGATGAAATGAAATGAACCTGTTTTATATTCTGAAAGATGACTTGCATGCAAACTAAAAGGGAAATATGTATTTTTTTAATATTGAAAATTTTAATGATACAACTGGATTGAAAAAAAAAAAACTAACTGAATCAAATCAGAAATGATAACATGAAACGACTATCCTGATTGAAAAAAATACAATAGCTAGGAGAAATACTGAAAATACTAAGACGAGAAAAACTAAAACCAAAAAAACTTGCTCTGGTGTCAGAAATGATAACATGAAACGACTATCCTGATTGAGAAAAATACAATAGTTAGGAGAAATACTGAAAATACTAAGATGAAAAAAACTAAAACCAAAAAAACTTGCTCTGGTTGAGACAATTTTACTAGTGGTTAAATAAAACATGTGCAAAACTATCAAAAAATGAGTTTGACAAACCCAGTAAATAACATCAATCCATTAAATTATAAATAGCAAGAAGAATGAGACATGCAATATGTACAACAAATAAGGACACCAATATGTGCATATGTAACATTATAAGACAACAAGCGAGATGTAAATATCAAATATTCATATCATTCAAAAACATATAGCCATTTTCTATCAAGTTTCTTATTATTCAATTTCAAGCTAATATTTATATAATTTCAATTTATTATTTATATAGTCAGTTCTAAGGGATACTCTGAAACCAGGAAGATCAATATTAACCCAAGAAAACCGCGTGATATTCTTTAGAGTCGTCACTCTATGGGTCTTTCGGTCCGGCTAGCCAAAATCTAAAGGAGTTCTGCCGACATGTATATCATCACACACAAACATGCCAAATTGTTTTCACCGTATAAAATGTAACAATTCTGTAATTTTACAGAGACTTATGATATGACAAAAGCAATTTCATGCAAGTGCAGAAAAAAAAGAGAACATTATTGCAAGATTAATTCAAATATGTAGAAAACTTTATAACAATAAATTAAGACAAGTAGTAACCTCATCATGGACAATAATTAAAACATATAATAATCATAAAATTGAATTAAAAGTGCATGACTGACAATCCTAAAAAATAACTATGAATTAACTAGAATTAACAATGATTAACGACTCTAGCTAGGAATTGTATGCTTATCCTTTAATAAAAAAAATAGTTATTTACCTTGAGGTGGTAACCAAGATACTCCCACAAATTCAATGATTCCATTAGTAATCCTACACCAATTAAAAATAAAATTAATTATGCTAACCTAATCGATGAGCATTGTTACAACTATTATTGTTATTAATTTTTATTATTATTAGAATATACAACTATTATTGTTATTAATTTTTATTATTTTTAAAAGAAGGAAATTATGAATTTAATTAACTTTAATAATATTATCAAAATAGTATTTTGTTTTTTTTTATTTTGATATAGGGGAAAATTAAAAAATTATGAATTAAGTGTTGGGAAATTTACATAAATAACCCTGAAATTTTAATAATAGTAAAAAAAAAAATGACATCGAATCCTACAAGCCCTCAAGTCCTATTCATCTTTCGGTTAGCCTCATGGATTTGTTAAATCTCGTAGGAAGACGGATTCACAAGATTCAGATAAGTGCGCGTGAGGGAGAAAGGCGGAGTAGACGAGGTTACCTTCCTCGATGGTTTCAAGTAGGAGCGGACAAAAGGAGAAGAGGTGTCATAATCTTGTTGTTGCCTTCTTGGCGAGCTCCAAGCTGAGTTGCTATGTTGCATGTTTTCTGGTATAGGATAAGGAAGTTTGGGGCCAAATTGAGAGAGAGAGGAAGGATGGAAATCAAGAGAAGAGAGTGGCAAGATTGCCGTTCAATGCCCTAACGTCCTAACCCATGCTTTGTTCTTATAAGAAAGAGAGACGATAGTCAATAGACAAGTCAGAAAAGCGGCAACAATAAATCAAGAGAAAAGGGAAGAAAATCACGATCTTGAGCAGGGGAAGCAGCAAAATATGAAAAATCACGTGAAAATAAGAAAAATGTAAGAGAAATATTTTTATTCCTACAAAATCTATAGATTTGGGTGATTTGCATGTAAATATAAAATTTTAGGTGAGAGCTGTGCTGTGTATCTAAATACTACTTTAATATAATAATGTTTGCAGCTTTGAGTATCGTTGATGTCTTGAACCTGAACCCGACCGGTTTAAGTTCCCTTCCGCCGGTCTAGTTCGAACCCACCCCGATAGCCGATAAACCCTATGCGGCTGCAAAAGGATATCGAGGGAAACAAAACACTAATACTGCATCATCTTCATCATCTCCTTCATCTTCCCATATTGAGTTCCATTAATGGAAAACTCGAAATCATAACTCCCAAAAAAAGATAAAAAACATTGAAATCTGGAAAAAATTCCTGTAAAAAGGAAGAGTTGTTGTGCGGGGAAGAAGATGGCTTTTACTATTATCTCCCATTTTTTATTATTTCCTCACTCTTATCATTCCTCCCGCATCAAATCTTGCTGCGCCGATTCTATCTTCAAGCAATCGTGCCGTCTTCGAGTTTGTAGATTCTCGTCTACTCTCCCGATGCTTCATCGGAGGAGAGGTGCGCCCCGCGGCACCACGACACGCATTGCGGCCACAGAGGATGCGGGAGCCCGTGAAGAAGGACGAGATAGAGTGAGCTGGAGCTTCGTTTTCCACTTTTATGTTTTATTGGTCCCATCAGATTCACTACTTTGAGTGTCGATTCAGCTGATTTGTTCAGCTGTCGATGGTTTCTTGCGAAATTGAATGATTTTCGTGATCGTATCATTCTATTATTGTATTCTTTATGTCAGATTAGAAGTTCTACTTGCAATTATTTGTTTATGTGATGCATTTTTAGTGCTCGAGTGTTTCCTTTTTTTCGCTTTAGCCGTTACGAAGCATTGGCACCTCTACTAATCCTGCTACCTCCGGAACCAATTTTCTTTCCTAAACCCTAAAATTATGCCTAAGACAACTTGATGTTGTTTTTTTCTGCTAAGTTCATCTTGGATCTCCATGCTGCTTTATTGTATGCTCATATTGTTGTCTATTGCCTTGTTTCTGCTAACGTTGCTGCTTCTTGTTGCTCATGTTCCGCCATTAGGATGATCAGAGAGTTGGTCCAGATCTTGAAACTCTTTTCAGAAGATTTTGGAAGGTGGCTTCTCCATATTGGTCATCGGAAGATAAAATCCAGGCCAGGTTAAAGCTCGCAGCTGTTTTCGCTCTCACCTTGGCAACAACAGGAATTAGCGTTGGGTTTAATTTCCTTGGTCGAGACTTCTATAATGCCCTTGCTAGTATGTAAATTCTATATTTGCTCTGAAATCATTGTTGCTAAAGCTTAATTAATTTACATATATTTCCACTTTTTGGATTCTGCAAGATAAGGATCAAGAACAATTTACAAAACAACTTCTATACTACTTGGGAGCCTTTGCAGGAGGGATTCCGGTGAGCTTATTGCTGCACCCTTGTAGGTATTGCTCTGTATTCTATTAAAGAAAAATGCATGGGCATTTACATCCATACCACCTGTGTATTAACATATCTAACACCTGAACTTTACTTTATACATTTGTACTACCCAAATCTTTCATATCAAATAAAAAATACAGCTTTTTAATCTTTGAAAAATTGAAATACATATTTTAATGCATAAATAAGGTGGCATATATGTAAAAATTGAACTTTAGGTGTTAGATATGTAAATATAGAGAAATTAAGTTGTAGGCATGCTAGTCTTCCAAAATTTTTTTTTATGGTTTTAATTTTTAGTTTCAGACTGATACCTAAGTGTGAAACTTGTGGCTGTCTTGACAAATTATCTTAGTAAATTTATTTCTTGAAGTCACACATTAGGTTAAGCTAAAAAATTACCTAACAAACTATTTGCACATTTTTGCGTATGTCCTTATTTTATTCATGAATTATTATTTGAAAAATATCTAACCAAATTGTCTTCAGCTTGTCTATGGAAGTATGATATTTAATACTACTATTCATATATTAGTCTAAGAAACATAAACGGGCACCTTTATGGAATAGCTTGAGAAAGGTTCATAAAGCTGTTGCTCTGTATGAATGCACTACTTGAACCATAAATTTACAGAAAAGTAAATCCAATGAAACAGCATAAAAGGCTAAATAATATGAAGAAGAAACTTTCCTTCAATGAAAATGTGTTTATTTTGTTCCGATGTCTATTATTAGTCTAAAGCACCCTTTCTCACTTAACTAATGCAAGCTTTTTAGTTGAGAAATTGAAAAAAAGATGGGTCGGGGACGGCCTTTGTTGCACTTATGACATATTTTTTTAAAACTGTTTAAATTTGCTTCTCACAAGTTTTAAGGTGTTATGTTTTGAATTTAAATTGACGGTTTTTGCTCTAAATCCAGGACGTCTATTATAAACTCTTGGTTTCGCGAACATACTTAAGCAGTTGTGATTCCTGGTGTTCTTAAATCATATTTCATTTATCATTTTCTTTGTGATTTTTCTTAAGATGTTAATAGTTGACTCTAATATATATTTTTTTCCTTTTTTCACTTTTGGAAGCTTTAATCTCATTGATTTACTTCATGAAATTCAATGTTAACGCTTTACAGATCTTTGTCCTGAGAGATTATGCAAAAGACACCCTATCTCTAAGATGGAGGTCTTGGATGACAAGCTACTACTTAGAACGCTACCTAAAGAACCGCACATTTTACAAAATTCAATCTCAATCCATAATTGACAACCCCGACCAGCGCATTGTTGATGATCTAAGTTCTTTCACTGGGACGGCTCTTGCATTTTCATTGACTGTCTTTAATGCAGCTGTTGACTTGATATCTTTCAGTAACATATTGTATGGAATCTACCCTCCCTTATTTGTAGTGCTTATTGTTTATTCACTTGGGGGTACTGCTGTTAGTGTTTTTCTTGGAAAGGTAATCATGTATTTTATTCAATTATTTGTAGATTTACTGCATTTACAGTCTAAAAAGAGGACCAACTGTTTCTCATGCTTTTCAGGGTTTAGTCAACTTGAACTTTATGCAAGAGAAGAAAGAAGCCGATTTTCGTTATGCATTAGTGAGAGTTCGAGAAAATGCTGAGTCAATTGCTTTTTATGGTGGTGAAAATAATGAAAAGCAGGTTCTGTTAGACCGTTTCAAGAGGGCTTTTGAAAATCTCAGTGTAAGCTCGCTCAGCATTTGAGCTATTTAAATATATGATATTGGCTTTTTTCAATTTGCAAAATCCTAACAATTATTCCTTTAGTATGTAAAGGCATCTGGTTATCAGTTAAAATTGTAGTTTGGCAATTTTCCCTCAGGTTTTTGTTTTCTATATGCTTCTCTTATTTAATTTAGCTGCTTCAAACCCTACTCATCTTTTCTAGAGTAAAGTGCCAAAATAGTCCCTTGATGTTTTACATGGGGGCATTTTAGTCTTATCTATAAAGTGCTAAATTTATCTTTATACTCTAAAAGTTATGGCTAAAATAGTCATTCTTAGGGACTATTTCAACCCATATTAAAAGACTTTGGAGACTAAATTGACACTTTTATAGGCTCTGGGATTAAAATGATCCAATGCAGAAAATCAAAGGACTATTTTGACAATTATTATAATTTTTTTCTTTATCCTTATAGTTACTTGTTTTTGGATTCTAAGCTTGATCAGCTTTTTAGAAATTTTCTTTGAATGTGACTCCCCTTGGAATTACGATTGTTTCCTCCTTCAGGGGAGTGCTATGGTATAGGTGCTATCTTAAATTGCGCATCCAATAAGTCTTCCTATATATTGTTCTAGCTTCCCATTTTGGCGCACTTACATATACATCACTCATTTCACATGTATTTACATATCTAATACCTGAACATTGCTTTTTTACATTTATACCACCCAAATCTTTCAATAACATCAAAAACACCACCATTTTAACTTTTAAAATGTGAAGTACACCTTTTCATGTATAGTAAGGTGGCATTATGTAAAAATTGAAGTTTTGGTGTTAGATATGTAAATACATAAAGTGGATGTATGCAAATCTTCCTTTTACTAAATACTGTTTTAGCTCCAGTTTTTCTCTTTTTTTTCTTCTTTTAAGTGCCCAACTTTGCGAGACTTACCCTTCACTGTCCATTGGGATCTGCTTTTTTGTTAACATTTTGTCCTATATTTTCTTGCAGCAACTGTTGATTTCTTCTCGGAATCTTGAATTTTTCACGAGCGGATACCGGTATTTGATTCAGATTCTTCCAGCTGCTGTAGTTGCCCCTATGTACTTCTCAGGAAAAATTGAGTTTGGAGTTATAAACCAATCGGTTTCTGCTTTCAATCATATACTAAGCGATTTCTCTTTGATCGTATACCAGTTTCAGTCATTGAGTGCCTTCTCAGCCATAATTGATCGCCTAGGTATTATTTTCTTGGGGCACTTACATACATTCCACACAATTCTAACATTTTATATATCTAACACCTAAACTTTGGTTTTTGCATGCCTACCACTCAAATTTTTAATATCACATAAAAATACCACTATTACTAACTTTTAAAAAGTGGAATGCACTTTTTTCAAGCATAGATTTATGATACCAAAATTTTATAAATGTAAATATCAAATTTTAGATGCTAGATATGTAAATACATAAGAATTGTGCAGTATGCATGCACTTTTTTTTTTTTTTTTTTGTCGATATTTGTAATCTGCCACACTGGTTTTTTTTTTTTTTCTTGTCGATAGTTGTAAGCTGTCCCATCCGGTGTTTTTTTTTTAGTCACTGGTAACATGATGGACTATTGTAGTTATCTGCAAATGCAGATTTAATAGAGTTGCGCAAACATTTTATATTCATGAAAAGAGTTTTGACATTCCAAATCAATGACAAGTATTGTAGCACTTATTTATAGTTTTATTCCTCGGCAGAAAGTGAGAGATGGTGTTTTTTGCAAGCGGGTAAAGAATACATATAGTAATAAGGGAGGACTTGTATAGGGATTATTATCGAAAGGGATTGTACTATATACTCCTTTTGATTTAGCCATACCATCTTGACTTTATGTGTGCTGCATATTTGATTGAAGCTAAATCATGAAAAATTATTTGTCTTTTTTTGTATTTACTTTGGCATTAAATGATTGAAGTGGCGCTTTTGCATTCTTGTTTTTTAGCTTGGGGTGTCAATGAATGGCCCAATTTGACAATTTAATCCAAACTTAACTCAAACTCAAAAAGCTCAGACTCAGGTTAACTCAATTACCATTTTGGTTGAGTTTCGCTCAAGCATATAAACATGATAATTATTAAGATCCAGCTAGGTTGACCCTTATAACCCAAATTAACTTAATTATTATTTGATGTGGGTTTAGACACATTCTGATTGGTTTAATTTGGTTATCCGGGTCATATTTAAGATAATTAGGGTACCTTGGTTCAAAATAATAGTAGGATCCTTTAATAAAAGGGTTGTTTAGGTTAGGTTTGGGTTGAATCGGGTTCAAATTAAATTTTTTGGCACATAGAATAAACAGTTTAGATCAAACATATTCAAGTATTCAAACATTTTAAGCGTTACCAAACAACCGAACCCTACTAAAAATTTTTGTTTGGGTTGGCTTGATTATTATTTGGGTCGGATTTGGGTTTAAATTATAAAATTAATTATTTTTCCATTGAGGTTTGGGTTAATCTAAATAATTCAAAATTAGCCCAAAATTGACCTAATCACTATTTAGATTGGGGTTAGACAGGTACAAGTTGTATTAATTAGGTTAAATAGGTCTATTTGATTTAATTGGGTTTTGCTGATATAAAATAGTAGTATTATCCATGTAATAAATTATTTTGTTAAGTCAAATTTGGGTTGAATATTTTGACTTAGATGATAAAAAGTCAGGTTCGGGTTGATGAGCATATTTGATTGGGTCAACTTTGAGTTAGACCTGAACTCAACCTGTCAACTTGAATTGACACTCCTAAAGCTTTGTTTTAAATTGATGCTTACAGATGTTTGACTAGTCAATTAATTTTGGCCTTAGAGAGAATAAGATAGTTTTAGGTGTTCTAGTTTAGTAGGTATTTGCCCATCCAGTAATGGAGCGTACCAACATGAAGACCATGAGTAAAGAAGACAAGACAGAGATTTTGGTAAAATTCTCAACAATTCAGCTATATTTGGAGGATGAGATTTTGATGGGGGTTCTTAAGGAAATAATTACTGAAGGCTTGTGGGTCAAGATGGAATATTTGTAAGTGATTAAAGGTCTCTCTAAAAAACTTAATTAAAAGAAAATCCTATATTTTCTTTGCATTTAAGCATATTCAATTTAATTATTTGATATTTAAGAAATATTAATCTGATTATTGATGGTGTGGATCAATCTTTGCTGATATTTTGCTGTCAATGAGCTATCCTTAGAAGCATTTTTCTGATACCATTTTGTCTTAGTGAGATACAATCAATTTAGAGGATATCAATGATTTACTTCTTTATAAAGTTGTGACTACTAAGTTGCTGGTGCATGTGATGAAAATCCGTTGAGAGATTGTTGATTGGGTGGAGATTTCTTGAAAACGAATGTACTTCTAATAGCAAGTCATTTGTTAGGTTAAAACATAAGATTTGTTTCATTTGTAAGAAGAAATGAACATAAAGGAGAGATTATTTTGCTTGAAAAGCAGGGAGCATCACGCATGTAATAGCTATTATAAATATGCCAACATACTTTAACACTTTTGATATAGATTTGTGTACCTTTTTTTCAATGACTGATTATGGCAGGTGCAAAGAACATTGGGTTTTGGTTTTGGACTTGGCTTGTCATATCACGAATTTTGACAATATATTTTCCACATAGGAGTCATATCTTTGAGGCTATGTTTATATGAGAAAAATATTATATGCAAGACTGTTGGTTCTGATATTATGAAGTTAATGACACTTCGCATTGTGATTGTTGCATTGGCTAGAGTCAAGTATGTACTTAATTTGAAGAGTGTAATATAATTGAGTGCTTTTAGTGATACAAGATATATATTTTTTTGGAGATTGCTAAGAAACGTATTAAATCTAATGGTTATATATTAACATGCATGTATCTTATGAAGATTAATATTAGATAACCTAATTAAAAGTGATCTAATTACAAGATCTTTTCTATAATAGAAATATTTCTAATATATATAGATAGGAGTGTATATAAATATGTATCATATTCTTTCAATTGGATAAGAAGTTTTCTTATTACATGGTATCAGAGCATCGTCTCTGTAGTTGGAATCGTTTTGCGACGTCGTCTGTGTGGACTGAATTGTTCATTTGGATTGGAGCATTGTCTCTGTTGTTGGAAACATTCGTCGGTGCATCTGTGTGGTCTGAATCACATGTCTAGATAGCTCCTTTGCATTCGTTGAACCGTTCATAACGAGCCGTGGGTATTTAGTCGTCTCGGCATCGTTCCTTAGCCAAATGAGATCATCCATTGCGAGTCGTTTGTCTCCTATGTCGTCATTTCTCTTTGGCGTCGACAACAAGGTTTTTCTGTGACATCATTCTCATATGGTGTTGTCTTTCTCTTTGTGATATGTATTGCTCTCTTCGTTATATGATCCCAAAAAATATAATAGTTAGGGAAGAATAAGACAACAATTAAGAGCTTATTTAATCTTGCTAACAGAGACAAAATTAAAAGTGAATTAACGTAAATTAATAATAGACGTTAAATATAGTGTAGGTGTAACATTAATGGTGCCAGAACCAAGAAAATTAGAGGTTGATCTATCTGCTAAGAACCTTAAGTTACTAATTGCTCTTGAAGAGGTAAATGTCAATGCGTCAATCCCATTTTATCTTGTGTTAACTATGATCAATTATCTTCTACTTATTGCTCATCTATTGTTTCCCTTGACTCTCTTGAGGTCTCAAGATTTGTTCAACGAGCCTTATCTCATTCTCGATGGCGGGCATCGGTGCTCGATCAAATGACTATTTTAATTGAAAATCGAACTTGGGTAGTAGTTGAATAACCCTCTGACAAGAAGTTTATTTGCTATAAATGAGTCTTTGTAGTTAAATTTTATTTTGATGGATTTGTAGCACGTCTCAAAGCTCGGTTGGTTGTTGAGGGCTATACTCAAATTTATGGGATTGACTACTTGGACACATTCTCTCTGGTAGCTAAGTTTACTTTGATCCTCCTTTCCTGTCATTGGCCGCAATAAATAATTGGCCCCTGCACTAATTTGATGTGAATAATACCTTTTTGTATGAAGATCTTTTAGAAAAGATATACATGGAGCAACTATTTGTGTTTGTTGCTCATGGGGAGTTTGAGAAAGTATGTCGTCTTTGAAAGTGACTATATGTATGAAGCAAAGTCTCCAGGCATGATTTAGAAGATTAAGTCAAGCAGTAGAAGAGTTTGAAATGCCAAAAAATAAAAGCGATCACATTGTATCATATAAACAATTTGCTTCTGGGATCATTCTGTTGATGGTGTATGTTGATGACATTATTATTAATGGAAGCAATGTGCAGTGAATCTTATCAATAAAATTATTTCTCCAAAAATAGTTCAACACTAAAGATCTGGGTTCCTTGAAGTACTTCTTAGGGATTAAGCATGAGAAGTATCTTTCTATCTCAACGGAAGGATGCGTTAGATTTGTTAGCAAAAATGAGAAATTAGGGGTCAAATCATGCGGCACTCCAATGCTTCCTAATCAACAACTTATTAAGGATGAAGGGCCTTTTAATGATCCAGAATGATATAGAAAGTTAGTGGAAAATTTAAACTGCCTCATAGTGATTCTCCCTGATATTGCATCAAAAATACCACTTGTATTATATTAAAAATACTACTATGATTTTTAAATTGAGAAGCACACTTCTTCATGCGTGGGTAAAGTTGTATGTATGCAAAAATTGTATTTAGGCTTCAAGTCTGTAAATATATAGGAATAGGTAATATGTACGTAAAAATTTAATGTTTAGCTGTTAGGCAAGTGAATATATATAGGATTTGTGTGGAATGCGTGTGAAAATTTCTTAGGTATTATATCTGTCAGTATATAAGAATTGCAGGGCATGTAGAAATTGAGGGTTAGTTTTTAAATGTGTAAATACATAAAAATCAGTGGTATGTGCGTAATAATTATGTTTAGGTGTTAAGCAGGTAAATACATATGGATAGAGTGGCATGCATTTAAATAATAAGTTCAGGTTTCAGACATGTAAATATTTAAGAATTGAATGGTATTATGTATAGAAATTTGATGTATAGGTGTTAAATATGTAAATAGATAAGAATTGAATGGTATGTATTTGTATATGAAGTCTAGGTGTTAAACATGTAAATATATAAGAATTGAATAGATAAGAATTGAATGGTATGTATTTAGATGTGAATTTTAGGCGTTAAACATGTAAATAGATAAGAATTGAATGGTATGTATTTGTATATGAAGTCTAGGTGTAATGGTATGTATTTGTATATGATTGAATAGATAAGAATTGAATGGTATGTATTTGTATATGAAGTCTAGGTGTTAAACATGTAAATATATAAGAATTGAATGGTATGTATATAAATGTGAAGTTTAGCTGTTAAATATGTAAATAGATAAGAATTGAATGGCATGTATTTGGATATCAAGTTTAGGTGCTAAAAATGTAAAGATGTAAGAATTGAATGTTATGTATGTAAATTTCTATGCTTTGGTGATAGGTATGTAAATAGACAAGAATTGCATGGTATGTATGTAAATTTCTATGCTTAGGTGTTAGGTTTGTAACTACAAAGGAATTGCATGGTATAGGGGTTGTTTTGTTTAAACCAGGTGAGGTTTCCACATTTACACGGTCCAGGAGAAGCTTTGGGTCTTTCGGATATGAAATCTGAAATGATTTTATTTCATCTGAAAGTGAGCTCCAACTTTCTGGACTCATCTTTGAATCAAAATCATATGTTTCTAGTTCAGTTTTTACAAATTTTGTTTTCATCTCCATGTTATACGAACAAATTGTATGATGAGAAATCAGACTATCTGATGTGGCTATCACAACTTCAGAATCTTCAGGGAAGTTGAGATGGAGTGGTTGCAAAGACTTGTGTAATTCATCTAATTTAACACTAGGATAGTCCGGGCTTGTATCATCGTCTCAGGAAAAAAAAAAGTTCAAGCACGGATACTGGACTCGGCCTTTCGGGTTTTTTGGCGATGAACTCGGAAGCTTCCACATGATTTATGATTGAAGAGTTTGTAGACATTGATGCAGTGAGAACCAGTATTCTTGGTTTCTCATTTGGAGTGCCTTCCTCAGTCTAGTGGGGCGTGGGAAAGATGTGTAGCTTGCTTGTCCTGCGAAAGGGAGAGAAGGGATTTTGGTGAGAGAAGAGGAAGGCAAGGTAGCTTCAACTTCTTGCATTCAAGAAGGGGAAGGATGGAGAAGCATGGGGTTTCGGCCGGCTGAAGAGGTGGCCGAAAATTTGAGAGCAGGACTTATTGGGAGTTCCAAATGGAGAAGTGCAAATGGGATCAACGGACTTGGAGGAGTGAAATCAATTTCAGCTTTTTGGAACCGTAGAAGGGCAGGAGTGTTTGGATTTATGCAGGTAATAGCGTAGAGAAGTCACACAAATCTTTCGCCAAAAATCAGACTTGCTAATAGAGGCATTCAAATAAAATTGGGCTGCTCATAATCAAGACAATTTTCAGTATCTATCAATTGTGAGAGGACATGAATAACACATGATTGTTTTGGGCATTCAAAATTAGCCACAAATATTCCAAAATGAATTTAATATGCTTGAAATTATGTCATATATCGTGTACAAATTTATCATAATGATATCAAGTGTATATCAATGGTTTATATTTGATGATGTGACAATCTGAAATCAACAATGAGCTTTATATACAAAACTATTGACATGAATTTCGTAAGGCTTTCTTTCAAGTTTCGAATAATAAGAAACCAAAACTATATACAATTGGTGAAGACGGACCAAATGTTTGTTTTTTTTTTGAATGCAAAGTTGATGGCCTTGGAAGTTCCAAATATTTGTAGAGTGATATGTATGTATGTATGTATGTATATATATGTATGTATGTATGTATATATATATATGTATGTATGTATGTATTCAAAATTGGAACTAGGATTTTTTTTTTTTAATGATGAAGAGCTAAACCTGATAACACAAATTTTTTTTCCAATTCTCTGAAACATTGGAAGCCATAATCAGCCTTGCTAAAAACATTTGAGGAAATATTTTTTCAATCAACCTGCAGAATCCAAAGATAGCAAGGTTACAGGAAAGGTGCATTCGAGAACAGTAGGAAGCAAAATGATATTTCACATTTATTGGATTTATAATCCATGTGGACGGGTATTCTAAGAAGGAAACATAAGTTTTTACTTAATACAATACAATCGAATGACACCTATCTTCATATTTATGCAAAACTGGAGATATATTTAAGCATATGCAAACCTTGGGTACATATATGTTTGGCATAGAAATTTGAAATGAAAGGATTAAGATGAGATATACCTTACAAGGCTGAAATCGGAAGCGAGAAGGAAGAGCTGCGATGGCAGGAAGTTCCCGATTTTTCTTCTTCTCCTGTGCGAGTTCAGGAGAATAGGAAGAAGGGGCTTCGGCTTGCTTCCTCCTTGGCTTGTCATTCGCGAACCATTGAGAGAAGCAAGAGAAGTGGGGGAATCAGAGGAGAAGAGCGGGTGGTGTCTCGAATCAGAGGAGCATTTCGGGTTAAATGATGTAAGATGAAGAGTTACCGGAACCGTTCGTGAGCTGGAACAATTGAGGGCTTCGAATCAAAGAGGGAGGAGCACAAGAGCTCAGGTGTTGCTTCTTTGTGGACCTTAGAGAATATCCCAGAGATGGAGTTTCAGCTAGGCTTTTAAGGATTTAGGAGGGCTTTACATGCATACCATTCAATCCTTATTTATTTACCTATCTAATGCCTAAGTTCAATTATTACATTTATAACACATTACACATGCAAAAAGAGATGTTTTTAATTTTTTAGAAAAAAAAGATAATGATAAAAATAACAATAATAAAAATAAAAATGATATTTTTGACATGATATGAAGAATTCAGGTGGTATAAATGTAAAACGACATGTTTTAGATATTAGATATGCATATGGATAGGAATAGGGCGGTATATAAATATATATATAAATTTTAACTTATTTTTTTATTTTGTTTACTCCAAGTAAATGTTTTAATTTATTTAAATTTAAATTTAAATTTGTATCTTGGTAAATTTAATTTTATATTTTGTTTAATCTAATTTTAATTAATATTTTGGTCTTAAGTTTATCTATAATTTAATTTAAGTCATATTCAATTTATGTCTTAATTTTGTGTAGATTTTATATTTAATTTATATTTTAGTTTATTTATATTTAGTTTGAATTTTACTTTAATTTAAGTTTATGTTTTGTTTTAATTGAATTGTTCAAGTTTAGGTTTTGATTTTAATATTTTAGTGATTTATGATTATTATTTTTATTATTATTCTTCAAATTATTGTCGTCCAAATGCCACCATCAAACAAAGTCCGATTTGGACGCGAACGGGCCCATTTGTAAAGTTTCAACAATCTGAACACACGTGATTTGTTTTGCGAAACAACGCTCTGAAGGAAATTTTTTTACGTGGGATAAGATTTCATGTATTAAAAGCATGAGAAACAAGAATCAATGTAAAAATGGGCTCAAATAACTATCGAACTCGTCACATTCTCCTCCAAGTATGATGACAAATATGATGCAGCTTACAAAATAAATTTTGAGCGCTGCAATGGGATGAAGAGGCCACGACAGATTTGAGTTCATTTTCTTATATTAAGTTAAGTTTAGTTCAAATTTATGTTTTAAATTGGGTTTAATTGAATTGAATTAAATTTGTTTGAGTTTAATTTTAGTTTTAATTTAAGTCAAGCCCAAACTCTTCCAAGTTAATCCAAGCCCAAGTTAAGCCAAGATCCACCACCTAAGGATGCTAGGAAGGAACCTTGGCTTAGATAAGGGAATGATGAGGGCAAGAGTGTCGACAAAAAATGAGGTCAACAGTAGTTGCGCCCTAAAAGGGTGTTGGACTTCTCAGTGCACTGGGTGCCTCTACTGGCACCGTGGCGCAAGATTGCTGTGCAGAGCAGTAGAATGTTGTGTGGTACTGTTGAAGGCAATCATGCTCCATATACTAACATATACTACCCTAGACTATTCACTGAGGGCATGATAACATACAAAGGCTTATTTTATTCGAGGAAGATGTACATACATACTATGCAATTCTTATCTATTTACATATCTAACATTTAAAACTTCAATTTTTACATACATGTCAACTTAGCTATGCATGAAAATGTGTATTTCACTTTTTAAAATTTAAAATGTTGGTTTCTCGTATGTGATATCAAAGATTTGAGTGGTATAAATATGAAAAGCAAATTTTAGGTATACATATATATATACATACATACATATATAGACGTATGTATGTATACATATATATATACATACATACGTATATAGACGTATGTATATATATATAGATAGATATGTATATATATTGGGTTGTACAAATGTAAAAAATTAAAGTTTGGGTGTTAGATATGTAAATTCATAAGAATTGGGTGGTATGTTTATAAATCTTCCAAAATGTTTACTGTATGTATGGCAACATGAATTATTTCCTTTGTCTGTGCGTTAAATTGAATGCTTTGGTTAATTTCTTGTTTTGTTGATATTTATGTTTTTTGCTTCCAAATCTTAGTGGGCAATGTGAAGCCTTTTTTAGAAGTAATTTTGTTTAGCGGTTCTGAGATTGGATTTTATGTATAGGTGAGTTTGATGATGTTCTGGATGGCCTTTCGAATGATTCAAAGATCAATGATTCTGAAGAGATTATCCTTCAGTATTCTGACATTTGTATTCCATCTTCCTCTGACTATAATGGCTCTATACCTAAATGTGAGTCTAAAAAATTACTGGAGGTTTCTAATCTGACATTACAAACTCCAAGAACTAGAACTATCCTTATTAAAGACTTGTCTATCATAATCAATGAAGGAGATCACCTACTGGTATGCCACTTTCTCTGTTAATTTTAGTTTGCATCATACATATACATTTAGGGAGATTTACATACATGCCGCACAATTGTTATGTGTTTACATCTAACACCTAAAATTTCACATTTACTTCTGTCTTAAAACTTTACATGAAGATGTGTATGTCACTGTTAAAATGTAATCATGATAGTATTTTTGATGTGATAATAAAGTTTTGAGTTTATGGATGTAAATATGAAATTTACATAAGAATTATTTGGTATTTATGTAAGTACCGCATAGACTTGAAATCACTTTAATTTATTTGATAGATTACTGGACCAAGTGGAAGTGGAAAGACGTCGTTCTTGAGAGCTCTGGCTGGTCTCTGGACTAGTGGTAGAGGGAAGATCTCATTTTATGTAGAAGACGGTGGTCATTATCAAGTATCTGCCTCATCAGGAACAAATTCTTTACCTGAAAATACATCAAAAGATGAGGATCTGAAAGGCCACGAGTATGGGAGAGCTGGCCAAGTATTTTTCCTCCCACAAAGGCCATATATGGCCTTGGGAACACTTCGCCAGCAGTTGCTCTATCCAAGATGGAGCGAGAATTCACTTTTGAGATCTACCAACTCTGCGCTTATTGGTATGTTGGCTGTCATCATGTATCTAATTACACTGTGCTATTTAGTTTATTTATTTATTTTTTAATTGAAAGAAAGTGATATGACTTGAATCTAAAATGAAGGGGCTGCAATCTATTTACGTATTTAAACCAGCAGCAAACTTCAACCAATTCTATTATTTGAGAATAAGTATAGCTGAGGCATCCAATGATGTTTTTCTTAATTGGTTTCAATCTGATTCTAATTAAGCTCTTTAAGCTTATAACCGATTAACAAAAAAAATGAAAAAAAATTAATGTATGTAAATAACATATCTTCAGTTATGGATTTCATATATGTTTATTCACTGATTTTTTAAACCTTCTATACCTTTTGCACTCTCAAATAGATGGTGTATGTTTTCCTAATGTCTTATTTAGTTGCTTGTGGATAAAAAAAAAGTCAACAAAGAGTATTTAAGTTTGATTGGTAAAACTGAATCATCACATTTGAAGGAATATCCATGCAAAGTACAGTACTCAGAGAAGAAATTCTTTTGTTGACTAAAAATAAATTTTCTAGATATATATTTTGTGTGCTTCCATACTAATTGCATGCTTTCAACTGATTGTCTAGCAAAATGTTTATATAGGGGATAAAAATAGTAAGATTGATATTTATGATGAAATTAAGACGGATAAAATGATAAAAGTCATTAATATAAGAAAATTGGCGGGGTACATGTTATGGTGTTAAGATCAATGCGGATTCGAGAGATTTCGAACAAAATTATTTAAACAAATGCACACAAATAAGTAATTCCAGAAAAAAATACACTAATAGAACCAAAATTTAACATAGGAAAGCCCGAGAATGGGAAAAAAATCACGGAGCTACACCAAATCAAGAAATTCACTATGAGATGAGGAGAAATTATAAATAGTACAAACTCAAGTCTATCTATTCTCTTGGTGTTCACGATCACTCATCTCATTTCTCTTTCACCATATAAGTCATAGAAATCAAACACCAACTCACAACACCACTTCACCCTATTCAGACACACTTCTCGCAGCAAAGAAACACTAAATTTAAACTCTCGAGCTGCAGAAATCGGTTATAGATGCCTAGTTATTAGACACTCTGTTTTAGAATGCTTAAAACGGGACTTTTGGGCGCTTAAGCGCCCCTACTAAGAGACCAGTTTCCACATGGTAACCTTTGGTTGGGCGCTTGCTCTGGTGCTGGGTTGCTCGCTGTTAGGTGCAGGGGCACCCCCTGGGCGCTAGGTTGCCCGCTGCAATGTTCTTGGGTTGTTCTCCTTGCCAATCAGGCTTCACACATAATAATCTCCCACTTAGAGACTGATTTGCAACTCCCTCTCCTCCAAACTTACACCATTTTCATAGTTGTATGCAGTAGTGTAGCTCACCAATCATCATGATCTCCAACTAATGCCAAACATAACTTCAAATTTTCAATTATGACCACTTTAGTCAATATATCTGTAGGATTTTTAGCTGTATGTATCTTTTCCAAAGATAATTGATCATCTTCCAGGAGAGAACAAATAAAGTGATGCCTTAGCTGAATGTGTTTTGTCATGACATGAAAAATGACGTTCTTAGCTAGATGAGTAATACTCATAATGTCATTATGAAGCTTCCCAATCTTTTTTCCTTGCCCAATTCTACCATAAAGCTCTGTACTTAAATCATTTCCTTGCTATCCTTAGTGATAACAATGTACCCAACTGCTGGAGTTGAAGGAGCAACAATTTTCTGTAGCATGGAAACCCAACGCAGTGATGTGATCCCTAAAGTGAAGACATGCACTGTTGTACTTCTTCCACCATCAATATTCCCTGCCAAATCTGAATCTATATATTCTGCAAATTAATTTTTGCACATCTGAAACAAAGTGCCTTGTTGACTATTTCTTTCAAGTATCTAAAAATCTCAATGAAGTTTTTCTGGATTATGCTGATTTCTCCCATTGCATGTGTAATATCTGGTATTATACATATCATTGCATACATCAACTCGATCTGCTGAAACATGCAGTGTTTTTTTCATATATGCTTGCTTTGCTTCAGATTTGGGAGATAGTTCCTTAGATAGCTTAAAGTAACTGCCTAAGGGGTGCAAATTGGTTTTAGCTCATTTATGTTGAATCTGTGTAAGACCTTCTTAACATATTTTGCATGAGAACTTTCTGTATTTGCACTCCTGTCCCTGCTGATTTTCATATCGAGGATCTTAGTCAGACCTAAATTTGTAATCTCAAATCCTTTTGATAATTATTCTTTTTAAGTCCCTGGCCTTTTCTATATCTGCTCTTGTAATCAATAATATCCACATACAATAGAAACACGATATAATAATCGTCACTTTGATAAAGTAACAATGATTTGTTTGACACTTCATATACCTATTGTCAGACATGAATCTGCCAAACCTCTTGTACGGCCTTGGAGCCGGCTTCAAACCATAACGACTTTTCTTTAACATGCAAAGCATGCATTCTGTTCATGGAATTTTATATATCTCCGGTTGCACCATATACAACTCTTCTTCTAAGTCACCATGCAAAAAAGTTGTCTTTACATTCATCTGCTTCAAATATAGATTTTCATCTTTTATCAAGGTCAACACAATTTTGATGGTTGTTATTTTCACTACCGGAGAAAATTCCTATGAGTAGTCAACTCCTACCTTTTGCTGAAACAGTTTCACAATAAGCCTTCCCTTGTAGCGTCTGCTATTATCCGATTCTTCTTTCAGCTTGTAGATCCACTTATTGTGCAATTTCTTTTTGCCATTTGGTAGTTCCACGAAATACCATGTCTAATTTAGTTTTAGTGGTTCCATCTCATTATACATGACAAACTCCCACTTGTTAAAGCCTTCGACTTGAGTGACTTCTTCATAGCACTCTGGTTCATTACTTTTAGTTAACAAAAAATGGTAACGAAGAAGTATAATACATATGCATCAGTATTGTATCTTTGTTGGATTTCCTGACTTCACTAATAGGTGGTTGAGGAACTTCTTCTGCTTCACCAGATTGAGCACCTATGCTTTCTCCATTTTTCTAATCACCAATATCTTAACACATTTGAAGGAGTCTTCAAAAGTAACAAATGAGCAATCTCGAGTTCTGCTCTTATTTCTATGCATTTTCATTTCATTGAAAGTAACATCCTTACTCTTAATGAATTTTTTATTCTGATAATTTCTGAATTGTACAAAAATTCATTTGAGTAATATCCAATGAAAGTGCATTTGACTGATTTCTAATTGAGCTTACTTTTGAATCCTACATTGACATGAACATACGATGAACAATCAAATACTCTCATGTGAGATAGATTTACCTTCTTGCCACCCAAGTTTCTTCAGGCAAGCCTTCATTCAAATTTACCGATGAATCACGATTGATCAAATAAACTACAGTGTTCACTATTTCTGCCCATAAGTATTTTGGCAAACCTGCATGCAATCTCATACATGATTCCTTCTGATGCACAACAACTCAACCTCTTATCACGATACTCACTATCGGTATCTGATCTTAGACACTTCAACCTCAAGCCCATTTCATTCTCAACCACGACCTTCCACTTCTTAAACACTTCAAGTACATCAGTTGAAGAAGTACCTATACCTTTCTGGTGTGATTATTAATGAAAGTGACAAAGTATTAGATACCTCCAATAAATTGAACTGGAGTAGGATCCCATACATTAATATGCACTAATTCAAACTTTATATTTCATTTTTGACCCACTTTTGGAGAAAGTAATATTCTTTTGTTTGCCATAGACACAATTTTCACAAAAATTTAACTCTATAAAATTTAAACCATGAAATTTAATGTTAGAAGTAAGGACTTCATATCTTACTCACCTATATGGTCAAATCTGTAGTGCCAAAAACCTGCATCTATCATATGTTCCAGTTACATCAATGGATTCAAGTGACTTATTGGTCAGGTAAAGAATTCTTTTAATATTGCATGTCGGCTTTTTTTAAATAAGATTTTAAAATTTATATTTAATATAATATATAATATAATTTTAATTTTGTGAAAATGGTATATATATATATTTTTTTGAAAAATAATGAGACCAGATAGACCTCATATATGTAATAGTTTAAATAGTTAAACACGATACCATAAATGATCTCATCTAGAAAGATGAATGTATCACTTATTGGTGGCTTGACTATCTAAACTTAAAAGTTTATGACTCTATTTTGGTTTGCGAATTTTTATAGCCGACAAATTCCCCTATCTAATACACAGATTAAACAGGGTTTAGATTAATCTGAGTTCTTAATTCCCTATAGAGGCAAACCTCTATAGTTAATTACATCTAAGATAAATGAAGTTACCTAAGAAAACTCTCGATTAAGATCAGAATTTTGTTTTCAAGAATTCAACGTTTAAGTTTTCACGATTGCTTATAGGAAAGTCAAGTGAGAATGACCCAATATGAAATAGTTATTTTCTTTGGAATCCAAAGAAGCGAAAAGTAGGAAATGTCGAAGATATTGAAGAAGCTTCAGTGACATCTCAAACTAATCTATGATTTGGCTTTACATCTTTGAAAGAGAAATTAGTTGACGTTTTACTCATGCAAATTATTTAGATATTCAGACTTATATCTACATTTCATATGTAAATGTCCCGAGGAAATAGGAGGATTTATGTCGTACCAGAAGTCGATCTTGGAATCCTAAAAAGTTTATGACTTATATTATATGATATAAAATCGTAGAAGGTCATAAAAGATAATGTGATGATTTACGTCGTACTAGACGAACGACCTCGGCGTTCTATAGGTATGTTATTTAAATCTACGGAAGTTCAGTTGAGGTTTCTCCTTCCACCTTTTTGTTGTCGCCTCGATTGCTGCCTGAAGGCTGATCGTCATTTGATGGTTTTGTCGTCTCGTCTCGAGAAAAGGGGAGAAAGAAGAGAGAACACTTAATTAACCTATTCTAAGTTCTTGGTATTATTATATGTTAAATAAAGTTTAAAACATTGTTTTGTAATAATATTAATGCGTATTATAAAATTTTAGAGAAGTGTTGAAATCAAGAGTGTAGGTTTTGGAAAAATCTCACCGAAATGAAGTTTGATGTCGTCCATTTTGTCCGTCTCGGAGTGGCTTCACGATCCTTCAACATCTTGATCATGATCAGGTTTACCTCGCAAAGATGCACAGAGAAATTTGAATGAGAATTTGGGAACAAGATAAAGTTCTAAGTATGCATAAATGTTATAGTTAAAAAAAAATTGACTATGTGTGTGATGTGATAATTGGAAGGTTTACTTATAATCCACTCAATTATTATGTATCAATATATCTTACATTTAAGCTTTCATATTTAGCTTTCATATTTACAAAGCTTTCATATTTACATACACAGTACTAAAATTCTCAATATCATATCAAAGTATCAAGATTCTTATTAAATTTTTAAACGAAATACATTTTTCATTGTATAGATTGAAGATACTGGATTGTTGTGTATGCAAATGTAAAAGTTCAGGTTTGAGATATGTAAGTACATAAGAATTGTGTGTAAAGTATGTAAATTTCCTACAAGTGAAGGAGATTTAAAAGTTTCAAATTTTCTTTCCCAGAACAATTGGGGTTTCATAAAAAAAAATCTAATAGAAATTTACACAATTCTCATGTATTGCATGTCTAACACTCAAACTTTCATTTATACATATACGTCACCTTAAGTATGCATGAGAAGTATTTTTAATTTGAAAATTTAAAATGATAATATTTATGTGATGTGAAAGATTTGAGTGATGTTAATGTAAAAAGTAAAATTTTGGTGTTAGATGTGTAAATACATAAGGGTTGGGTGGTATGCATGGAAATCTTCCTAACTCTATATATCTAAGTGGAATTTGTGTAACAGTAAAATGAAGCAAAAAGACGGGAAGCATACCTTCATCTCTGGACTTCAATATATAAAAAGAAACAATTAGAAATTCTCAGCAATGCACTTTCTTATGAACTTGCTGTGAGCTCCAAAAACTGCAAAAAGCTTTTGATCCGAGCAACTTGCAAGCCTCTCAGGCATTCAATCAAATAGTTTCTGTGCGAAGTCCTAATGCTTGGACTTTCCAAAGAAGCTCAGCAAGAGATTCTGAAAAGAGATGACAGCTGTAAACTCACTCCTGACCATGAAGCCATGAAAGCACTGGCTTCGTATACAGTGGGAATTCCTCTTTGACGTCATAATAATTGACATTTCCAGCAATCCTCAATATTGAACTAAAAATTACGTTGCAAACCAAGTATGAAGCAAAGATAGGAATTCTTCCAGAAATACCGCAAAGCTTAATGGCCACCTCACAAACTTGAACTATTTGATTGAGTCTTTTATGGTTTGATTCATTTATTATTATTCACATTGATGTAGATGCCCTCTTTATATTGGATCCACTTTTATATTGACATTATTCACATTATTCACTTGAACTATTATTCACATTTATTATTATTCACTTGTGCATAGTACAGAGGATCTTTATATTGGATAACAAGATCAATGAATCCATTACCAATGGTAAATCCCTTTAAATTGATGTAGATGCCCTCTTTAGCTTTGTTTCCTTGGTGAACACGGCTTGCAAAAGCAAGAATGTAATATCCATCATAAGATTCTTACCAGCTTCATCGTGATGACTATCACGTTGGTCTACAATATAACTAAATCCAGTTCCTATAGGCTGATCAACATATACAAGATCTGATGTCTTATCCCAAACCAAATTCGTTCCATTCTAATGACAAATTGTCAGTCATTTTATAAGGCCCATTTTTGTAGAAAACAAACAATTCGTTGGCATCGGGAGAATGATTGTAGAGACGGTGAGAGAACTATCATCGCCATGACAACAGAGGAAACCGAAGAACCACTTTAACCAAAACATCATTATCTCAAATCAAGGAGTTCGATCATGAAGAAACCAAATCATTGCCAACGCAAGACGCTGCCAGAGGTAGATTAAATAGTTTTTCTTTTGTAAATCCTCATCGGTTATCGGAATAAGAATCGAGGGAGAAGGAATTGATCCAGATTATCGTCTCTTCTCCATTCTTTGAGGGTAAAATATCCTTGCCTCCCAGCATGCATCCTCCAGGTAAGCATCAATATCTTGTCGTCAGTGTGCTCTATTTCTACATCAGCACAGAGAGCCATGATCCCATTAGGACTCGTGGAAGGATTGATGGGTGCTAACCCCGGAACTTGCTTCCTCGTCTTTTTCCCGACAAGGCACACTTTCAACGGAGTGGGAAAAGGCAAGAACGGGAAGAAAGAATCGCATGCAAGCAAAGAGCCGCGGCGGGAAAACAATATTGGAGCTGACCGAGAAGAAGAAGCCTCTAGATTTTGAAGAAATAAGTGGCTATTTATAGCCGGGAGAGATACTGGTGGTAGCTTGTTTTGGAAGTCAACAAGTGAGCTTGGGCTAGCTTGTAACCCAAATGTACAATTATTGGTGCCAAGGAGGAAGCTTCTTGGAGAAGCTTCAAATAACTCAAAATGTGATCTTCAAGGTGTTCGAAGTGACTCAAATAATTGTTGCAATGCTCAAGTAAGTTCATCAAAGTATGTGGTTCCAAGAAAAATCCAAATTCATTAAAAATTTGGTGAAGTCAAAGGTATTTGAACTTGGCTTAGATTTTAAAATTTGAAATGGATTAGCAAAATTATAAAAAGGATTTTATGGCCAAATTTGATTGAATCTAAGTATGAAGTATAATCAATATGGAACATCCAAAGTATAATGTGTGAATTAGAAATAAAGGACAAAATGGATGGGTGTGTGCATTTATATAGAGATTTTTAATTTTTTTATTATTTTATATTATTTATTATTTAAAAATCACGGTGTAAATGTTATTTGTAGTGCATGAAATTATATAAAAGTGGGTATCTCCTCTATGTAAAATCGTCGTTCCGAACGTGATCGTGCGGTCCGTTTCGTCATCCGGAGCACCCGGAAAAGTTCACCGACGATCGCTCCAATTTAACTCTAACTCGTGCGTGTCACAAGAAATGTAGTTATTTTGGTTCGATCAAAGCTGCTTAACAAATATATTATTGGCCAGTTCTCACATAAGCGATAACCAAAGTCAAGTAAACTGCTCGCGACAGAAAGTAAAACGTCACACACGTCATGTGGTCCATCTGTGTCTTTCAAATCCCTATGAGAACTCAACAAGAGCTTCAATATGTCAGTTTTAATTGACTCAACTGGACGTCGAGGATTAGCAACAGTCAATATGAAACTTCAAGGAGCGAAAAAATGACTTGAATTTCCAAAATATTGCGGGTCTCGGTCCAGTCCTCTAGGAGAGTCAAAATAGAAAAATTCTAAGGCTAGATCCTAGGGTATCTAAGGAAAGAGAAAGGAAGACCTCAAAAATGAGGTCAACATTGCATTGAGTCATCATCATTGCCCTTCTAATTATCTTCAAGAATCATTTGTGAAAGCATTCACATACCCTAACTATGCAAGCTGACTTAGTGAGACTAAATTTCTATTTTGACATTAAATATGTCCAACTTCATTGAGTTTTCAGGCTATTTTATTAGACAACCTGATATCTACATCACCATTTTCAACAATACTGCAAGTCTTATTATCTCCCAAATACACAGTCCCTTAGATCACACTTGAGTATCGTTTTCATACATGTCTTTGTTGGGGCACACATGAAAAGAAGTTTTTGAATCTACTATTTAAGATTCAATATTTTCTATGGATAAAACTAGGTAGTCATCTTGAATTTCATCTTTGGAGGTATTTGAAAAGAGCTTCATATCTGGACCTCCTAACATTTGGTGTTTTGCAGTTCTTCTTGAAGTAACATTTCTTCCCGCAGTGTCAACATTCACATGTCTTTTTCTCATTCTTATCTGAATTTTTCTCTCCTGGACATCAATATTTTTCTACCTTTGTTTCTGTTCATATTTCTTCATATGTTTTTATCGAGTGCAGAATTTTAAGTTTCACCGCTTGCTTCTTGTGAACTTCTTCATTCAACACTAATCTCACAGTGTACGCAAAATTTAACTTTATATTACCTGAAGAGTTGCTCACCTTAGTGACTTGTTCATCCCAACTATCCGACCATAAAGATAAAAGTAACAATGCTCTGACCTTGTTCTCGAGCTTGATGCCCAAAAACACAATTGATTTGTCACGATATTGAAATTATTCAAATGTTCGGCCACCGATCTACCATCTATCATCTTCATATTGAATAATCTCTTTATTAATTTTTTTTTTTTTTTGAAACTAATGGCTTCTATACATCTTTGTTAATGCAACCATGAGATATATTATAGTTTTCTCATTCACAATGTGGAAAGCTACATACGAGGAAAGAGAGTCGGATCAAACCTAGAGTTGTTCAAGCAAACATTTCCCATTCTTCCAAAATCATCAATTTATGTTTCTTCTTGATTCTTTCTAGTGGCAAATATTTTTTCTTTTGATACAGTAAATCTTCAATTTACATTTTCCATTACAAAGTTCGTACCATTGCTTCTTAACCTTGTACCTTGCTTCATCGGCCACCGTTCCCATTCAAATCATAGTTCTTCAGAAATCTCGCTCAGATATACTTATTATGTGGTCAAAATAATTGTGGAACGTCGTTTCAAGAGACCCCTAACAAAATACTTGAATAGAAGCCCACAAACAAGTAATTCCAAAATAAAAATGTAAATAAGATGAAGATTTAACATGAAAAAACCCAAGAATGGAGAAAAAAATCATGAAGTACACCACACCATGGCATTTAGTATGAAATGAGAGAAATGGTACATATTACAAACTAAAGCTCTCTCTACTCTCTTGGAACTCATGAATGCTCCTCTCATTTCTTTTTCGCATAAGAGAACTCGCAAATAACCAATGCCAACTCGCAACATTGTTCCACACCACTCGCGCGCACTTCTCCACAATAACACCACAGTTTCATGCCAACAAAACCATAATACTATCCCAATACTACTGTAATAACACCACAGTTCTGCGCTAACAACACCATAATACTACCCCATTACTATCGCAATAACACCGCCGCCACAACTCCCCCAAAAACACTGCTGCAACCCCACAATAATACCACGGTTCCGCGCCAATAAGACCACTATAATACCCAATACTACCGCAATAACACGGCCGTTGCAACTCCTCCAATAACACCGTTGCAAACTCGCAATAACACCACGATTCCGAGCCAACAACACTATAATACTACTCTAATACTACCACAATAACACAATTGCCGCAACTCCTCCAATAACATCGTTGTAACCACGCAATAACACCATGGTTCAATGCCAATAACACAACAATACTATCGCAATAACACAATCACAACTCCTCTAATAACACCGCCGCAACCCCGCAATAACACCACGGTTCCGTGTTAATAACACCACAATACTACCCGAATACTATCACAATAACACTGCCGCCACAACTCCAATAACCCCGCCGCAACCTACAGAAACATCACAATAATACCCCAGTACTACTGCAGTAACACCACGGTTCCACGCCAATATCACAACTACCGCAATAACACAATCACAACTCCTCTAATAACACCGCCGCAACCCCGCAATAACACCACGGTTCCGTGTTAATAACACCACAATACTACCCGAATACTATCACAATAACACTGCCGCCACAACTCCAATAACACCGCCGCAACCTACAGAAACATCACAATAATACCCCAGTACTACTGCAGTAACACCATGGTTCAATGCCAATAACACAACAATACTATCGCAATAACACAATCACAACTCCTCTAATAACACCGCCGCAACCCCGCAATAACACCACGGTTCCGTGTTAATAACACCACAATACTACCCGAATACTATCACAATAACACTGCCGCCGCAACTCCAATAACACCGCCGCAACCTACAGAAACATCACAATAATACCCCAGTACTACTGCAATAACACCACGGTTCCACGCCAATAACATCACAATACAACTCCAATACTATCGAAATAACACAAGCCAATTTCAAATACGAGCTAAATTCGAACGAGCCAAACAAGATCTACTCGACTCATTTACAGCCCTACTTCTTAGTGCACTAGTCTTTTTCCTAATGCATGATCTGAGGAGAAGTTGATGCATGTAATCTTCGACATTATGAAGAGATTATTTCTGTGACAGAAACCTGTGATCTCTTGATCATAATCGAAACTAACTGTTGATTCAGGCTCACGATTTTACAAGAATGAACGCAGAATAAAGATTCATAAAATGGATCTCAAATAATTGAGATAGGCTAATGAGGACAATGACGCAAATAATTTCTATGCCGCATCATTTATTTCCGAAGTAATCTCCTGTTAATTTTATCCACTTCCCATTGTTTCCACAAATAGCTACATTTCATATTATTGCTATGCTTTGCTTCTGAATTCATTATTTTTGTTTTGGGGCATTTACATGCATGCCAGCCAATTCTTATGTTCTCACATATCTAAACCCCACGCCTAAATTTTACTTTTTGCATTTATACCACCGAAATCTTTCATATTTCATAAAAAATTCTACTATGTTAACTTAAAAAAAATGAAATGCACTTTTTCATGCACAGATAAGTTGACATACTTGTAGAACATTCAAGTGTTAGATATATAAATACATAGAACTAATTGGTATGTATATAAATCTTTCTTTTCTTTTTTTTCTTACCTCAAGCATCCAGCTCAAATCAGAACCATGACATGCCTACTGTGGAAGATCTCATCCATGCGCTCAAGCTCGTTTCCCTCGGCGACATTATTTCTCGTTTTGAAGGGTTGGATTCCGTGCATGAGTGGTCTAGCGTGCTCTCACTCGGCGAGCAGCAGCGTCTTGCATTCGCCCGCTTATTACTCGCGAAACCCAAATTTGTTTTGCTGGATGAGTCCACAAGTGCTTTAGATGAAGCCAATGAGGTACACAATGATACTCTACCACACCAGCCTCTACATTTGTTTACATCTTCTGGTCAGCCATTTTCTAGAAGAATGAACATGCTCTTTTTAATATTACGCATGACTATCATATGAATCATCAAGCTGCAATTTCAATTTACAATTATTTACAGTCTTTGCCTTGTGGAATATAAACTCAGGCAATTTCTATATGGTATATTGACAAAATGGCAGATGATAGTACTGTAGAAGCATTATTTTAAAAAAGGGGAGGACCGAGTTGTAATATGGATAGATTATGCAAAAGAACTTAGGCACAATCATAATGAGAACAATGATGATCTTGATCGATTGCGGCATATTTTGGAGTTGCTGCGAAAACTGTTATCATACAAACCCATAGTTGTAATCTTATGAATGTGCAAAAACATTTAATTTACTAACCTCACATGATCTTGCAGGCTCACCTCTACAGCAAAATAGAAGCTGCAGGGATAACATATATCAGCATTGGACACCGCTCCACACTCCTCAAATACCATAATAAACTTCTCAACATCTCAAAATTTGATGATAACAAAATCCAGCAGAACTGGCAACTTAAGCCCATCGGCGAAGCCGCGAAACCCGAGTCCATTCCAGCATCTTAGTCTCAGAACGAACGATCAAAAACCTAAACCGGCGACGAATTTGAAATCCATTTTTACAGAACCTGATGAGTCGAATCAGGAACTATTTTATTTTGGCTGGCAATCAGAAAAGGAATTATTACTGCAGTTTTTGGTGAATTTGCAGCTGAGAATTATCACTGCATGGGCTCAAGAAAATTGCAAATTTGCGTTACGCCCAGAAAATGATGATATTTCTTCATGTGTTGATGTTATATATGGTTAGTTTTCTGAATGTTGTTTAAACATTAGATTTGTATACATAGGATTGGTTCTCTTCAACAAAGTTTAGGGTTTTTTGTTATTGTTTCTGTTGTTATTAGAACATTTAACATCACGTCGAAAGTACGATCATTATTAACTTTTTAAAAGAGAAATTCACTTTTTTTATGCATGGGTTTATGACACGAGAGTGTTGTAAATTTAAATATCAAACTCCGTGTCAGATATGCAAGTACATGTTAATTGTTTGGTATTTATGTAAATATGGATTAGTTTGGTTTGAGTTAGTATTTTTTTTGCACAATATAGGCATGTATTTTGTGCCTATAGGAAGTATCATTATGTAATTATATAAGATAAAGTTAATTGCTTTAACATATACAAAGTTGGTGGGGCGCTTACCTAAACAAACATTTATAAAAATAATGTTCAGCAATGTTCATGTATGTGTACGATTTGTATGATTTTAATATTAGCAATGCATAAGATAATGTTCATGTATATGTACATATTGACTTTTATCATAGTTTTTGAATCTTCAATGTTATATAGTTTTCAAAATGAAGATCATGTCATTGCTTGTGATTTATAATATAAAAATATGGACTAAACATTATCAATATTAATGATGATTTAATCATGCACATATATATATGATTATGTGATATGTAAAACCCATTAAACAAGTCTAATATCTTTTTTTATATATTTATGATCAAAGTCATTCAATAATTGCAAGAGATTATTAACAGTTATGTACTTGATTTTAGGGGTGATTAAATACATAATTCAAATTTCTTAATTTGATGTTGCAAATATCAAAGATTGAAGAAACATATTGGATTTTTGTAGTGATGTGTATATTTTTTAATTTAGAATTTTGAGGAGAAAGGACAAATGAATGATATGGAGAAGTGCTCTCATGAAATATCATAAAGTATGAGTAGCCATGGCAGACATTCTAGAACAAGGGAGAAGCATTTTCAAGCTGATCTAACTATCTTGAATCATCAATTTGGAATGAGGTTCAGCTATATATATATATATATATATATATATGAGGCTTCTCATGAAGGTGGAAACTGTCCGTTTGGGGTAGCTTATAAGTGCGTGATGAGGCTTCTCATGAAGGTGGAAACTAAGGGTCCGTTTGGGGTAGCTTATAAGTGCGTGCGGCGTGTTTCGTCAGCTTATCCAAAATTGCATATGGGTTTTTACACTAAACACAGGCCGCGGGTCGCCCCCGGCGGCCAGCCCGCGGGCCGCGTTTCAGGATAAGCAGCTTATCCGTCAGGATAAGCAGCTTATCCTGAAACGCACAAGCTGCCCCAAACGAAACCAGATAAGCACGTCTGTGTCCTGAGAAAATATTACATATAGCGTGTGGGCACTCAATTGACGACTATTAAGTAATATTTTTTTGTGTATGTATTTGGGTATATACATGCACACCGCACAATTCCTATGTATTTGCATACCTAGCACCTAAATTTGCTTTATTAACTACATAACAACAATTTTTTTCACATCACATCAAAATGTCAATATTTTAACTATTAAAAGGCGAAATACCTCTTTTAGTGCATGTGTAAGTTGCCATGCATGTAAAATCTAAAGTTTAGGTGATAGATATATAAATTACATAAAAGTGTAGTGGTATATATGTAAATTTTTTTTATTTTATGAAGACAACTTCATTTTTAATTCCTCTAAACTGTCCAATGACCGACTATTTCTGCCAGTTGAATAAGTTGTTCTGTGTGGACCGTATTACAGTCTGAATATGCTAATTAAAAATTTGCATTACCTTCTCTAAGGGTTCGTTTGTGGCAGCTTATTTGGTGCGTTGATTTTTTGAAAACGCACCTGAGCTGTTTGGGTAAACTGTGTTTTGGCGGCTTATGCTTTTAAATATGCTGAAAACAGCGTTTCCACACCGCACCTGTCTAGGTGCGGTGACAGCTTTCTGACTTTCTGGTTGCGGTACAGTGTTTTCACACCGCACCTGTCTAGGTGCGGTGACAGCTTTCCGACTTTCTGGTTGCGGTATGGCTTAACTTATCAACAAATTATTTAATAAGCTGCAACTACTTTAAACAGACCATAAGTGAAAGAAAATAGCTACCGCACCTAACTTATCAACAAATTATTTAATAAGCTGCAACTGCTCTAAACAGACCCTAAGTGAAAGACCATATTGTTAAAATGATCAGATAAAGGTCTAAATAATTAAAAGATTACTTCCACTCAAAATTGGCCACGTGTGTCGCCTCTTGAATTGAATGGGTTGGCTTTGGGGCCACCACCTTTAAATAATCAAAATTCTCTTTTGACAGTCAAATCATACTATATGCCTTTTAATAATAACGAATTTATCAAATGACAATGATGACTATTGTATATATTAATAGAGTAAAGAGAGCAATCAATAGTTTTTTATAATTTTATTCATAGCTTTGTTTTAGCCTATTAAATTTTATTTTCTATTAAGATTTTTGTGTTAATATTTTTCACGATATGGCTATGAAGTCGCAGAAAAGGATTAAAGATCTATTTGGGACAGATGCAGGTTATTAAAAAATAGCTGTGGAGCAGCTGAATGATAATATGATGCTCCAAAGACTGAGTTGTCAATTACAATCATTTTTTTTTAAGTCGAATCGCAGTTAAAAAGCTGCCGTCACACGTAGTCAGGAATAATGAGAAAACACATATTTCAGTACCCAAATAGTCAAAACTGCAGTTAGTTGATCTCGACATTAGCATAGACTCAAGAATAACATCTGACTTAAACATAAGTTAGCATACAAGCTTAATGTAACTCTTATGCTTGTGGCTTGTGTATGTGACATTAGGATTGGATCATGCTTGCTATATCTCACTACAATTCATGTTTGATATAAAGCTAGTATTATGACACATAGAAACAACTATATTGTATTAATGATGTGTAACAAACATATCACACAACTCTTATGTATTTACATATTTACAACCTAAAATTTGATATTTATATTTTTTCTTAGAAATCAATATTAATATCCATGGAAAATTATTAAATTTTTATTTATGTAGTATAATGTTAATTTTTTATGAATGAGAATTTAGGGAGCCTTGGATTTGAAGTCATCTCATTACACCTTTTCACTCAACATTATGTAAGAAAATTATAATATTGTAAATTTAATTTTTATAATTTATTATTATTATTATTGAACAATTCTACAAATCCTTAATCTAAACTTTTAAAACTATAAATAAAATATTTATAAAAAAATATAATAAACAATTGGGAAATTTATATATATAACACCTGAAATCATTTTATATATTTAGCACCAAACCTTATTTTTCACCAAATTTAAGCTGTCATTAGGTACTTTTTATAATAGACTGTCACTCCTATTCAGAATCCTGAAACTCTCAATGATTAAGATTATGGAAGGCTTGACCAGATCTCCCTACTAAGAGTATCAACAAGATCGACAATGTTTGAAGGTCAGCTCTCAACAATGAAGATGTGGTGAAGTCACGACAAGATCTTATTAAAGAGCAATGAGATTTCATTGAAAAAGAACATTAATAGGACCAATACTATGTGAAGGAGTAGTCCATTGTCATGAGAAGTTAATGAGAAAGTGAGGAAGTGGTACTTCTATATCATGTAAAAATTTTAGTGCTATATGAGCAAATAGTAAATTCTAAAAGTTAAATATACAAAAAGGATAGTTCTAAGTCTTATTTATGTAAATCCACCATACATAACCCTCACCAACATCAAATTTATGTATTTAACATCCAAATCTTACTATTTGTTCACATAATACTCAATTTTTTAAAAAAAATCAACAGAAAAAAATATATGCATCTCTTTAACTTTTTGTTATTACGTTTTAAATTTATGTCAAATTGAATTAACTCAACTCAAATTATAGTTTAACTGAGTCAAATCTTCAATCATACTAAGAAAATCTTAATTTGACTTAAAGCTGCCACAGTCAAACAAAGCTCGGAGAGCTCAGAGCCAAATTACAACGGCCTACACAATCAAATTACAGCAGCATTTCAACCACAACTTTATGACCCATGAGACCCTATCAGAAGAAGTCATCTCAGAATTAGGCTTCCTCCCACTAAAGCAAAATCCAAACATGCCTCATATTCTAGAATCAAATATAGAATATTTATTGGTTCATCTCTCTCACTCGCTGCCTTGTCTCTCTTTCTCTTTGAAGAGCTAGCAGAACATTTAGGCGCATATAACCTTCTTTCATTGTCCCATTTGAGATCCGTTTGAATATTATTTGCCATTAAGGTGGTAAAAACGGTAACTTTCGAATCCTTTGTTGCAATTTCTGCTGCGGTTTCAGGCTTCCTGGTTCTTTCTCTGCTACTTATCCTCTTTTCCCCCTTTTCTTCTCTTGCCGTACTCTCTTTTCATCTTAGTTTATGCTGAAAGTTTCCATTTTTTAGCATGGAAAATATCCCCTCTTGCCTTCTCTCTGGTATCCTCTAGAGTTCTTTCCATTCGAGACATCTCTGGATATTCTATGTTATTCTGTCGGCAAAGATCTTAACTTTAGGTAACAAATTGAGCTCAAAAAGAGGCTTTTGTCCCCTGGGAGCTCGCTTTCTTATGTTGGTTTTTTATGGCAGATCCCGTTTTACTTCCATGAGCTTGCTTGGCTTTTGTCTCTTATGGCAGCCAGAGTAGATTATTCATGATTTGTTGTATTGGTTCTGTACTGCTTTGATTCGGTTAAGCTGTGCTTGGGGCCGCGTGGGGCTTAAAGCTAGGGTTTTGCCGGCGATATAGGATGGGTTGGATGGAAGGAGATCTTGCTCGTTCTGCTTTCTGCGTTCTGCTTTTTCAGTTGGTGGTTTTTAAATCTGAAGGTAAGAAATTAGTGCTAAAAAAATGCTTCTTTGTTTATGTTATTTGTAAAATCTCAACCTTTGAAAGGGGAAAAAAGTTTGATGTGGTTGGAGTTGTTTTTTAAGAGAGACTATAATTTAGCATTCTATTATAAGTTTATAGTGGGTTAATTCTTCCAAGTTTTGATGATTTCAGTGATTTAGGTTGTTTATGACATGATTAATTTCTCATTTTAAACATTTTTCAGATGTTTTTTTTTTTTTTAATTTGAAATCGTCAAAACTATTTGAAATAATTCAAACCGCGAAGTTAATTCAGCGTTAGCGGCTGCGGTAATTTATAAAATGATCCTACAATTATTATAATAAAATAATTTTTAAATATCATAAAAATTGTAAGAAATTTTTAAATAATTTGTTTTAACAGTAGTAATAATTTGCATATTCTATCAGGACTCCTAACGTAGGCAACTATTCAGAGTCCAATAAAATCACGTCACGTGGCGGTGTAAAAAAAAATTCAGCCCGGTAACACGGGAATATTCTCCCGTGTTATTACGTATTACTATTCATGTGTTATTGTGATGTTATTCAAGTGTTATTGTGTTCTGGAAATATTCTCGGTGTTTAAATAATAAAATAACACATCAATAACACTTGAATAACACACAATAACACCTGAATAACACGGGAGGAATATTTACTTTTGTTATCAGTCAGATTTTATTTTATTAGACTCCTAATGATTCTCTATTTGGGGATGGTTGCATTCAGGCCTCCTGAAACATTGTTATTTACAAACTTACCAGCAATATAGTGCCGAACCGAAAATAGAAAAACAAATTGAAAATTAAATTTAAAAAAACTAGCTTTAGCTTCAATAATCAATGACTATTTTTATCAGAAATTGTTTTAATTCATTTTAGGCAGATGAATAAATTAAAAATATTTTTTTTAAAACTATTTTTTTAAGAAGATTTACATACATACCACTCAAATTCTATTTATTTATATATCTAACAAAAACATAATGCAATAATATTTAACTAAAACTTGATGTCAAGAAAATAAAAATAAAAAAAGAATTTGAAAATAATTAATCCGATTAAATAAAAATTTCATACATTTCCTTAGCCGCCTAACAATATCAAGAAATAATTACAAATAACCACCCGAAACATTCATATTTACAAATCAACCCCATATCACATATTCTTTTGTCAATTCAAAAGTCACCATTCAAATTGAGCTTATCGTGACTCCAAAACTGCACGTTCCATATATTTATGCATATATATATATATATAAATCCCTCCCAAGCTCCATAACCTTCATACTCTCTCTCTCTCTCTCTCTCTCTCTCGCTTTTCTATCTCTATCTCTGTCTCTAAATTCTTCCCAAGATCCATAACCTTCAAACTCTCTCTCTCTTGTTTTTCTACCTCTATCTCTAAATTCTTCCCAAGCTCCATAACCTTCAAACTCTCTCTCGCTCTCTCTCTTTTGCTTTTCTCTTTCTATCTCTATCTGTCTCTCTTGTGATGGGGAACTACATGGTTTGCCTCTCTAAACAAAACAAGAGAAGCAAAACTCAAATTCATGAAACCAACAAACCCATTGATCAACAGAACTCACTGAAGAATCTCCTAAACTTGAAGAAAAAGTCAAAATTGAGAAGCTTTTATAAGGCCAAAAGGAGTTGCAGAATCATTCCAACCAACTTTCTCTCTGATCTTGAAGGAGAAACCGAAGAGAGAGAAGGAGTGATGAGAGTGAAGATGGTTCTCACGAAGAAGGAGGTGGTGGAGTTATTAGCCATGCTTCGAACCAGCAGCAATCATGGCGGAAACAGCACAGAACCAAATCTGTTACAAGAGATTGAAGAAAGTGATACAATTGGGTGGACTCCAGCTCTGCAAAGCATTCCTGAGTCCGAGGAGTATTGATTTGGGTCACCTGTTCAACTCAAATTCAAATTTTTATTTCGTCTTTTTAAAATATCAATTTTGCCCCTCCTAAAATATCAATTTGTCATTTCTTTCTTTAGCCCTTCCCACGTTGGGTTTAGGGAACAATTTGCCCTCCTTTGAAAAGAGGTTGGTTCGGCTCTTGGGTCTAGAGTTAATGCTTCAGTTTAGAGGTTGGGGTGACCCGCTAGAAGTCCTCTCTCTCATCTCTCTCAATTTTTAGTTTCGTATTTTTATTTGAGATGACGGTTGAGTATTTGTGTAAATTTAAGTCTGTGTTGATCGAATAAATGTTATGTCTGGAGTTCGAACGTAAAGCTATGTCTGAACGGCTGATGTGGTACATCGGATGGAGTGAAGGAGAACAAAAAAAAGAAAAAAATTGCCTTCGGTGTATCGCGTCCGTTGTCCGGACGTAATATTTTTTCGTGTTGATCGCTCTTATTCTTTCTCTATATAGATAGAAAATTTGGATTGTAATGCACGTGAATGAAAAACAAAAGTTAGTTGTTGTAAAGGATGAATCATATGAACTATGATATAGTTTTTAGTATTTTTATAGAAATTTTAATTTTTGTTTTTGAATAAGAAAAAAAGATTAATTCGGCTGATAACATATTTTTAAGAAAATATATTATCCAGATTTTTAGTTCGAATCTCATATTCTACTTTTTTTTTTTATTTAACAAAAAATATATGGTCAAATTTTTAATTTTTGTATATTTAACCACTATAAATTATAGAATTTTTAGGCTCTGTTTAGGACAGTTGTATGTCACCTCCCAAAAGAATTCTTATGGATGGTAGTTAGTCAGCCCAGATCTTAAATACTGTTTTTCGGCCCTACACCTAACCGATGTGAGACTTTTTATCCGTGACATTCTTCTTCACCCAATCACGTGACGCCCTTGTCACGGATCGGCTCCACCGAGGGCCACACTGGAATATGGAGAGTCCACACACCTGGCTGACAGTAATCTGCTCTGATACCACTTGTCACCTCTCAAAAGAGCTCTTCGGGGTACATGACTTAAATACGGTTTTTCGGCCTTACCACTTGTCACCTCTCAAAAGAGCTCTTCGGGGTCCATGACTTAAATACGATTTTTCGGCCCTACACCTACCCGATGTGAAACTTTTTGTCCGTGACATGTAGCTTATTAAGAAGCTGATGTGAAGCAGATATAAAGCTCCCACCGCACCTAGCCAAGAGCAATGGGAAAGAGCTAGTTTCAACAGCAGTTTTTAAAAATGTTGTCAAAACACAATTTGCCCAAACGATCAAAACAGTGGTGCATTGTCGCAGCTCTAAACTGAGCCTTGTTCTTCTAAATTTGAGAAAAGCTTTTTGCCCATCTCATTTGAAAATTATATAAATTTGTTTTTCTTATATAGAATTATTATTATTTGGGGCATTTACATGCATACCACTTAAATCCTATGTATTTACATATCTAGCACCTAAGCTTTAATTTTTACATTTATATCACTCAAATCTTTAATAGCACATAAATATCTATTTTAATTTTTAAAAAGTGAAATATAAATTTTCATGCATAAACAAGATGACAAATATGTAAAACTTAACGTTTAGGTGCTAGATATGTAAATGCATAGAATCAAGTGGTCTGTGTGCAAATCTTTCAGCAACAAGAACAACAACAAGCCTTTATCCAACTAAGTAGGGTTGGCTACATGAATTCTTTGTTCTCCATTGAGTCTTATTGAGTGCATGACATACTTTCATTAATTATAATAGATTAAGATCGTTTTTTATACAATATGTCTAGGTGTTTTTAGGTCCACCTCTGTCTTTCTTAACATAAGTCGAATCTAAAACATCTACTCCCCTAATCGGATCATCGGATCATCAGCCACTGGAGCTACACCAACCCTATCACAAATATATTCATTTCGCATTTTGTCAGTGTTAAGCCACTCACCCACCTCAACATTTAACTTTGTTTTATGCTTCTCTTTTAAAGGCCAACATTTTGCGCCATATAGCATTGCAGGTCTCACCGCCGACTTATAAAATTTTTCTTTAAGTATAGGCGGTACTTTTCTATCACAAAACTAAGGGTGTAAACGAACCGAACACGAGCGAGCCCAGGCTCAGCTCGTAGTCGGCTCGTTTGCATTTTGAGCTCAAAAAGTGTGTTCGTGTTCGTGTTCGGTTATTTTGCTTAGCGAGCCGAACATATAGCCATAAGATGTTACGTGTTGGGGCAAGGTTTAAAAATTATTCTCTATATTAAAACAACATTTAAATCTAATTTAATTTTTTTTAATTACCACTTTTAATTAATATATATATATAAAGTAGTATTTCGAGCGAAAACGAGCCGAACACGAATGAACAAATTTTTGTTTGTGTTTGGCTCGTTAACTTAGCAAACAAATCGAATACGAGCTTCTTAACGAGCAGAAAACGAACAACAAGCCGTTTTAACAACCCAACACACAACAAGCCTAATGCATTCCTCCACTTCAACAAACCAGCTTGAATTATACTAAAAACATTCACATCTATATTACCATCATTTTGAACAATAGACCCGAGATCTCTAAAATGTTCACACTTTTTTTTCTGATTTGATCACCCATAGTTACAACTCTGTCACTAGAGCTCTACTACAAAAATTACATTATATGTATTCAATTTTAGATCTACTCAATCGAAGGTCGTTAGATATAGACCTCCATAGTTCAAGTTTCTTCTGAACTCTTACTCTAGTCTTATCCACACGAAGGATAACATCAACAAAAAGCATACACCAAGGTACATCCTCCCTATAAGAGCATCCGTAACTAAAAAAATACATCAGCTTAAAGCCAGTCCATGACGTAACTTAATTGAAATAGGAACATATTTGTTCAATCCTCCTCTTGTTCGAACATAAATAACATCTCTAGTATACATATTTTTCCTAGTTCTCTAAATTTTTATATTTAAACCAATTTTTATAATTCAACTTCTTATATTTTATCTTTTTTTTTTTGCACATTATTATTCCACCACAAATTATTTTTATTTATAAAAACTTTTTCTTTTGATTATCCAAGTACATATTTTGTCACTTGTTTAATAGTGTTTGTTATTTTATCCCATATAAAATTTGCTTCTTTATGAACATCCCAAATCTTGAAATCTTGAATTTTTTTTCATAAAAATAATTTTACTTGTCTTTTAGATGCCACCATTTAATTTTATGATGATACTTTCTTGTATTCTTTATTTTATAATTGTTCATTTTAAAATTCAGAACTAATAATCAATATTGAGTATTTAAAGTTCACTTGAAATGACATCACTATCTTTACATTCTCGACAAATTCTTTTTCTCATAAAAAAATAATCAATCTATGTTTTATTATATTCATTCTTATATAGAATAATATGCTCATAAATTTTTTTTTTAATAAAGTATTAAAAGTAGCAAAATTATATGCTAAAATAAAATATAATAGGTTCTAGGTACCTTCTGCATTAATCACTCAAATGTCATCTTAATGATATCAGAATTGAACTATCTTTGACTCATTAGCTTTGTGTGTCAAGAAGCTAAATTTGACAATGAACAAGTTAGATATGAAATATGTCTGGCATTCCAATTATACACCAAAAGATTCCATAAGTGATTTATTGGCTTGATTTGGGCATCATTTAACTCTGATTGACCCAATTTTAGTTTCATTCTCATCGAGCCGGTCAATTTGACTATAAATTTACTTAAATCAGAGTTCTGAATGGCTTTTAAACAAAGTTTGAGCATTTCATACCAAAAAAAAACTACCTCAAGATGCGTGTCAAGTGATGAAATTTTTTGGGTCAATTTGACTATAAATTTACTTAAATCAGAGTTTTGAATGGCTTTTAAACAAAGTTTGAGCATTTCATATCAAAAAAAACTACCTCAAGATGCGTGTCAAGTGACGAAATTTTTTTTTTATGGCAAATCAATAACATTCAAATATTTGGAATCACATCCACAATATCATTATTTTAACTTTTAAAAAGAGATGAACTGAAATTTAGGTGTATGATATGGAAATACATGAAAAAAGAGTGGTATGTATGTAATTTTTTCTTATTAATATCATTAAGGTAGTAATATACATGATTTTTAAAAAAAAAAATTAAAAAAAAAACACTTAATAGTTCATAAAATGCACCAAAAATATTACACCGGGTGTCGCTAAGCGTAATAAAGGTACTTATTTGTTATTTCAAAAATGCATATATAATGTCAAGAAATAAAATAAGTGGTTTTTTATTTTATGCAACATATATATTAGATAAATTTAATTTTTTTAAACCGTCTAATGTATTTATTAATTATTTAATGAATAATTAAGTTATAAAAAAATTTACGGTACATCTAAAATAAATTCAATGAAAGAGGCATTAAATCAGGTTTAGGTTGAACATGAAATTGATCCAACTCAAACCTATTTGACCCAGATTCAACCTGAATATTAAATATACAATTCCCAAACCTATTTCGCATTAACTCCCGAAGAGAAGATGTATGGAATGAAACCCCTAAATTCAGTATACAGTCATCAACAGAACTGTAAACTGCTAGAAATAGTACATCATGTATTTCTTCAGTTACAACATTAGTATCATCATTCCTCCTCCTTAAGATTCCTGCAGTTCCTTTTTATGTGGTCAGCCTTGTCATAATTCTGGCAGGTTGTCTGCTGACCAGACTTTGATTTTGATCTTCCTCTGTTTGAGTTCCTGTCATGTGATCTCCCTCTGGAATCAACATTCAGCGTCGAACTTGAACACGAGGTCTCGCCAGTATCCTTCCTGGGCATCTCCTCAGTTAAAATCAAATCACGAATATCTCATATTTTAGCTTAGATTTACCTACAAAACTACTAATTGTCATCATCATGACTTCCTAGCTATTTGGCAATGAAGCCAACAATATCAGCGCACGTATCTCATCATCAAAATCAATTTCAACAGATAACTCATTTGTGATAGTGTTAAAATCATTTAGGTGTTGAGCAACAGACACCTTCCGCCATCTTCAAGTTGAATAACTTTTTCATTTTTCATCAGTTGTTATTCGGTTATTCGTGGATGATTTTTAATACATACCTGATAAAGCCGCCACGAGATCTGTAGTAGTTTTTTCCTTGATGACGTTGTAGGCAACCGATCTTGACAGGGTTAATCATATAAACCCCAGAATTTGTCGATCCAACAGATTTCATTCCGCCTCATCCATCTTTTTCTGATCGTTTTCCAGTAACGGAAGATGAAGTTTCTTCCCATAGAGGTAGTCCTCTATCTGCATCCTCCAGTAAGCAAAATTTGTGTCATTGAACTTCTCAATCCCCGATGTTATCACTTCGTCTCCACCCATCGTTCTTCCTTAGATTCAAACCCAAGTTTTGATACCAGTTGTTGTGAAAAACAATGATAATAAAGCAAAAAATGAAACGAGAAAAAATTGCATGCAGAAAAAATACCAGAGCGACATACAGATTTATGTGGTTCGGCAAATTTGCCTACATCTACAGAGCTGCAGAAGATTTTATTTCTTCGAGGAATTCTATTTTCTTCTCCCTTCCTCTCTCTCTCTCTCTCTCTCTTCCTCTCTTTCTCTCTTAGAGGACTTGGCTTGGCCCATGGCATGGCTCCTCCTTTAAGCCAAAAGAGACTATTTATAGAAACCATGAAATCGGTAGGTGAGAGGTGGGTGTGATTCTTAATTAGAAAACTAATTAAATTTCGGTGGACCGGGTCTCCACATTACCCAACAAAGAGAGTACGATGGAGACTCAAAAGCACATTACAGGATTACGACTTCGCTGGCTATGTTATACATATCAAAGATTTTAGCAATCGAGACACTAATAATGTCGAAGAATTTTTTCTCCGAATAAGGAGATCACCTAGTTTCCAACCAATGAGTTCGAGTTCAAGCACGTATCCAAGTTAATCAAGGTGAAAATAAAAATATTAAAATGAATGTGTGAAAAAATTAAAAAGATTAAGGAATGATTACATGAAAGAGATAGTGTCATATCAATTAATGAAAATAAGATACTAAAGATTAAATTTAAATGATTTGGACGTGTAACACAGGAAAAAAATGTGCCTCTAAAATGTACAAATAAAAGTAATATTAAAGGATAAAGAAGAAGAATAGACAAATAAATAATATGGATAAAGTTCCATAGAAAAATGATGATTCATAAAAGAGAGAATAAATAGTCAGGATAAAGCTAATGATGATGAATGATAAAATGTTGGAATTGGAGGTTTACTTGCAAACAATGTACTTTACAATACAAAGATTGTGAATTAAATTCAGTAGAATGAAGCAGCTCTCCTAAACATCGAGATGTAATTTTTGTATAGCAATTGAAATTTAATAAAAAAACTCATAAGCATGCTCAAATGAAACCACTGTAAAGATGAGTGACCTCTTGGGAAATTACATCAACGAGATAAAACTATGAAGCCATTAAGCCAAGGAGAATAATATCTTGATGATTGAGAGCTCGGGTTGCTATAAATGATATCAAAGAATTACATAAGCATGAATATGAGAATTAAGTATCATGTATGATAAAATGTTATATCATTAGAGCCATCCCTTGAACCCTAAATGGAACAACGAGCTCTACAATGGGAGACACATCTTGAATCCATAGAGGCCGCATCTAAAATCATCTATGACTGCGGATTATTCTATGCTTAAAATATTGATGAGGACTTTTAGATACTTAAATGGGGGTGATTGTGAAACCTTTCAAGTAAAATAAAAGAAACATTAAACATTAAGGTGCCTTTTATTGTAAAAATATGATCATACAAGAACACTTTTAAGTTGGTGACCTCATGAAAAATACCAATGTGAAATCGTGAAGCCATTAAATCAAAGCAGACAATATCTCAATTGGTGAAAGTTTAGACTTTTACGGAGCTATCACTCAGAATCAAACTCATCAAACTGGCAAAATATATTTGTAGTAAAAATGATTGATCTGTTACCTAAACAATCGAACTTAAGCACAAAGTTATCTATGAAGTCAAGCTTTAGAAATAGTAATTTCTTAAGAAAAAACATAGAAGAAATAATGGGAGGAGAAAACAATCTCCCGGCTGACAACAGAACACCTGATGAGTTGGCAGTCATCAGTTTTTAGCCCACGAGTTCCATTTTAACGTAGCAACCTTGATTTTAATAATCAGATCCATGTTTTTTCCAGCTAGAAGATTTTATAAAATGTTTTTTTTCCAGCTAAGAGGATTTTATAAAATGTATGCTATCACACATATAACCAAACCATAAGTCAAGTAATAGAAAAGTCTTTACTGTAATCGCTGGCAATAAAACACAAACATGATAGATAGGAGATTACATAACACGAAATTCTAATTAGGCATCATATAGCATCAAACCTCTGCCATTCAAGTCTGAAAAAGAGGGAGCTCAAGTTAGATATACTATATAATTACCTTCTGTTTTCACGCCCAGAAGGCCTGGATAAGACCATGAGGTGTTGAAGAGGTAAATTTTATGACAATCTTTGCCTCTTCTTGGCAAGATTTTCGAAGAGCCCTTGGACATCTGCAGATGTGATTGGTTTAGACGTGTCAAAAGATTCCTGCATGGTTAAAAACACTTACTATTAAACTAAGAATCCAGCAAATGCTCAAGTACAATTATCAGGTTCATGTGATATATTCTTGTAAATTAAGGGCTTCTTTGACATTGATTTTGTTTTTGTTTTTTTTCCCCCATTTATTTTTAAAGTAGATTTGTTTAGGGTGTTTTTATATGTTTTTTTTTTCTAAAAATAAATTAACATATTTTTTAAAACACCCAATGACTTTTAGATGTTATGAATGTTTTAAAAAATAATCATGCTTTAATCAAATAGCCAATCATATCTTATTTTAAATCAAAGCATAAACAAAACAAAATAAAAAAAATAGAAAATAAAAATCAAAAGTGAACCCAAACAAACCCTAAAACAATCACATCTGTCCTCAACTATATTAGTTCTAGGATGTGATGGAAAACAAGAAATATTGGGTTTGTAAAGAAAGTTGGATCTGTACAGATCAAAATTATGGTATCTTAGAGAAAAAATCATGCATAAAAATGAAACTGTATGATCGTTTAGTTCGAATCAACATGTGTGTTGAAACTGTATGATCGTTTAGTTCGAATCAACATGTGTACACATTTATTAGTGATGATTTGCATTCGGATCAACATAAGCCTGAACATATAGACATGCACATATGTGCACGCCCACACAGTTAATAGCAACTGTTTACAATGTACTCGTATATGCTTTAACTTTTTCAAATGAGTGATGCCATTTGATCTCTCTAGTTCATCAACCATTTTTATGGAGTTCATTAATAGGGACTTTTATCAGTATTTGTATCAGGCCATAATAATAATTAACAATAATATGTTGATATTTTAGGACAAGGTGACTACTATTGAAATATATATGAGGAAGAAAAATAATTAATTAGGGCGACTTAAATTGATAAATAATCTGTAAAATGAGTTGAGTAAAAATGATTCATGATATTATCGAATAAAGAAAAAGAAAGTAATGGAAGAATTTATACTTAATTTTGCAATAACTTAGAATCTTAACAAGTACAAATTTTAAGAAATGAAACAAATATTTAATTAATCTTAAAAATGGAGATACCTAATCACCAATATTTTTTTTGAGGAAATAGATCTTTTAGCAAACATTGTAATGCACTTCCATGATATAGTTTGATAACGCAATATAGAGTACTAATTATGAAAAATATCTTAGGAGATTATAAAAATTATAATAATAAATAATTTCCCTAACAAAAATTGGTGCAAATTGCATGATAATAAAGTGTTATTATTAAAAGATAGGCTACTAAGAGAGGCAAATTAAAATTATTTAGACGAAGTAATCACAATGTGGTATAAGATAGCGAATTCCATTAAGAAGATTGACAAAAAAATATTTAATGCGAGTCTAGAAATGAACCTTATATGGTGCAGTAAGAGGGTATAAAAAAGTTTCACAATTGTGCTTTTAAAGAGCCATAAAACACAAAATACTACCAAGTCTTACATAAAAAAAAAAGGCTAAAAAGTCTTACAAAGAGGAAAATGTGCAAAGTAAATGCTACAGTGTTTTCTGATTCCTATAATAAGCTTAATATTTAAGAAGCGGAAAAATTACTAAAAAAACTGAAACAAGAGAATAAAGATCTTACAAAATTGATCAAGTTAGATAACAAGCAAAGATAATGAGATCTTATTAACTACTGAATGAGAATCTTAAGAAAGAAAGTATTTTTAAAAATCAAAATAAGCAAAATTAGCAAAATTAATAAGACATTATAAATTGATCCTAAGAAATGGACTTAGCTTAACTAATATGCAGAAAATCAATGTTTAGAATCATAATAGAGATTTATAGAGATTTATAGCGGCGACTTACTTGAGCAACAAACCTAATAATGGTGAGAAGTATGGTAATCAATAGGATGAAATAAATAATAACTAAAATTAGTTTTAACGCTGCCAACATTGATTTTTATTTGATAGTTTAATCTTGATAACTTTAGGGCCTTATAAGCACTTCATTTTCAACAAATTATTAAAAAAAGGCTCAGTCATATTGATATTTAGAATGACAAAAAACTTAAGAAACATTATTTTTCAATTACATTTTAACATTTTATTGTGATGATTATCATATTATATTCTCGAAAAACCTTTCTCAAAGCAAAATAGCTATTTTTAGAGTGTGTACTCGAGCAAGCTCCTCGCACGTCAGACATTAGTCAAATTCCCCTTACAGGTGTTTAACATATATAAGAATATTAAGTGGGATTACATCAAAGATCAACATTTACTTATATATTGTTTATTTATCAATTATCAATCTAAAAATTAAATAATGCGTACATGTTATAGGTTTAAATATTTTTTTAGCTATTTAGAGATACACACACATAATGCATCATACATACATAAGAGGAAATAAATTCTAAAGCTAAGTCTACCTAGTAAAATTGGAGAAGTGCTTCAAAATTATTATATAATGCGAGGATGTCATGAAAAGATACAACTTTTAATAAGTTTTATAATACAAATAGTCCTTTTCCACATCATATTCATGCACTTTCAAACAATGGACATAGTAATATGTAATTTATAGTTTATTTGGGGCATTTGCAACTCTTTGAAGAAGCAAATACGAAGTTCTTGCAAAAAAAGTTGTTGATCAAGAAGCTGCGGTAGCTGTTACAATTTTTTTTTCTTTTTTTAAAAAGTAAGACCACGACATCCTAGTAGCCACTGCACATCAGAGCAAGTGATACTCCTCCTTTTCGTTACAAAGAAAGCGATGAGAAAGCTCGTTGTTTGTTTGCCCAATCGACTTCTCCGAGAATTGCTTCTAATGTAACAACATTTATGCCATTTTCAGATCGTGACATTGGAGCTTCGTTTGTTCCACCATTTCGGACCTACATTTTGTTGTTTCGAAAAATGAAAGGTCAAAAAAACCCTCAAATTTTCTTGCTGCGCCGCCTTCCATCTCCTATTGCCGCTATATTCCCATTCTGACTCCTGCCATCGCCATATTCCAGCAATGAGGAGGAGAGTAATATAAGATTAAATGGCTTGAAAGGATAAGATGATTGCATTGCCCGCTATATGTTTTTGTTCGCACCTTCAAACCAAAGGGTTGAAAGGCAAAGGATTTCCAACGAAGAAGAAGATGCATTAAAGGAGCCAAGGAGGGTAAAAAAAATGAAGTTGAGGAAAAAGATGATTATATATTGGGCAAAGAGTTCATCAGCGTCGCGGGAAAAAAAAATAATTATTTTTTAATTTGCACATGACATCACAATTTTTAATATTTTAAATATATATATGATATGAGTTTGTATTTCAGAGTTAAATTCTCTAAAGAGTAATTACCGTTAAATCTTGAAATAATATCTCAAATATGCCAGACCAATTAAATTGATTTAATCTTAACTGAACCAAATGTTGTGTTGGATTTAGCCGCAGCTATACTTAATATATTCATATTTATAGAATATAATCATATTAAAATTTTATTTTCTATAAATAATTTAATAGTTTTAGATATTATGCTTATAATTTAAAAGTATTAGGGTTATTATAGTATTTTATATTAAAAAAAACTACAAGTAATTGTGTTAAAAAGCACCTAACAATATTTATTCAAACACTAGTATAATTTTACAGATCGCAACTTTATACCACTGCATCTGAAGTTGTCTTTAAAGGAACTTTTATAAAAGCAGAAACCCTCCCAAAAAAGCCTTAACCAGGAGAGGTTGTAAAACATAACTTTGTCAAACCCATACGTGTGTTGTGGACTACTACACACATCTACCGCTGCCCCAAATGGACCTTAGTCCATCGCTTCCTCCCTTCTTCCCTCTGTCTCTTCAATTCCCCTCCAAAGCTTCAAATCTTAGTTCAATGGTGAGAGAAAGCTTCTTATATTTATAATCAAACAAACCAACTTGTCAATAACCTTCATCCACTACTTCTTTTTATCCACCATTTCCATGTTCAAGGTTCACCGCCATTAATGTTGCTAGCCACATAAGTCCACCTAAAGATCAATTAGCATAATTGAACACTGCATCATGGCATGTTAATTACAAGTATTTATGGGCTTAAGAGAGAAAGTGGAGGCAAGAAAACATAAATCATGGAAACTAGTTTTCTCCATCAACTCAACTTTCAAACCAACAAAATTCTTGAGAGATGGTGAGGTTTGAGGCTATGTGTTTCCCTATCCCTCAGACTCTTTCAGCACTCAACAATAGATGACAGTTATTATAGTTATCATAACTCTCCTCCATTTAAATAGGAGTTGGAGGGGGGCAATAGATTTTGAAAAAATGACATGAAATTCAAATATTGCACTTAATCTCATTATTAAATTTTTTGTTGGAGTTTGAGCCCTTTTTTGGCCTAAAAAGAGTCCTAAAATTATATTTATTTCATGACAGAAATCATTGAACTTACTCTAGGTGCTTCTCGTTCAATATAAGTTTTCAACTTTTCAAAAGACATTTTAAACTCATTTTAGTCTCAACTCAATCCTTTCTCACATCTAATGTCACAATTTGAATATAAAATACTATTTTATACATTAAATGCATCTTTAAATATGAAAAATTTTATTCCCTCGCAAAAAAATTTGGTCCTCCAAATTGCAACATTTATGTTTTAATAAGATATAGGGAATGGTTTCTATTTGTCCCCTATGCTACTTCCTCAAAATCTGAATCCCTTAAGATGACCTTAAGGATAGGAATGTCTTATCATCTCAGATTTTTTACTTTATGATTGAGGGTCTCAAGTGGTTTCTCTTCACAAGCGAGGTTAGAACATAAATTTAGCGGTTTATATTGTACTATGTAAGTTGGGTCTGAAATATATATGTTGCTATAAATGACAACTAAAACTAATAAAGTAATCTCAATCCAATCCCCTTCAATATTTCAAATGGCCAATTATATCACAATTTCAATTTACCTTTTATAAAATATCCATAAACTCCTTTAGTCAAAGACACCTTCAAAAGTATATGGTCCTCTTCCTTGAATATGCTTCTTTTTTAATTTAAGTGGTTTTTACGCCTACTTTGAGTCATCAAAGCCATTTGCGGAGTTGTTTGTCCTTTTTGGCTGTTTAGTTCGTAAGTTTGGAGTTCAACTTTATGCTTACAAACAAATTGAGCCAAAGTGAGTTATACTAAGCCAAGAAGAGGTATTTAACTAAGCTTCCTCTCAAATCCATTATAAATAATCCCAACAAGTCTTCTAGGATTTTCATGGTAGCATTCATTCATTCTAATAGTTTCTTTTCTTGCAAATGGTAAGACATGCTAGATCAAAATTTTATTCCAATGGTTTCTAGTAAACTACATGAAAATATAGCCGAAATGTTGCATCTCTATCCACTATAATGGTTAATGGAATTCCATGTAAGCTTATGACTTCTTGCAAATACATTTGAGTTAGTTTTTTTAATGGATCATGTATATAATTCAACTATAAACTATCATTTATACGACGCCGTGCACATTTTCCATTTTAGGTAATCCACAAAAAAAATCCATAGAGATGTCTCCCACTTTCATTTCAAAATTTCAAAAGGTTATATATACATTCCCGGTTCTTCTAGGTTTGACCTCAACTTCTTAACATTTAAAGCATCTATCAACAAAACCTGCTATTTCATGCTTTATTTTTGGTCACCAAAAGCTTCGCGTTATATTGTTGTTGCATTGGTTCCAACAAGATGTACATTGTGCCCATGGTATGATCTTCATTTAATATTTCAGTTCTAATCTCTTATTTTTCGGTATACACCATCCCTTGTGAGACATTAACAATATGTCATCATTCAACTTGATGCCAAATTTATCCCCTTTATCACCCTTCTCTGTCAGCTACCTTAACTCAGTGACTTCTGATTGGACACCTTCTATCCATTATGTTAATGTATGGTTGTGTAATTAAAAGATAAGTGCAGCTGTAATCTTAGCTACTCCATTTTCTCTATTATTTTATCTATATAATAAATAAAGCAAGCAACATATGCTACGCTTCTTAATTAGAGCATGTAGTTTCTTAATATTTATAAAAGTGTTTAGCAATGTTGTTGTTGCTTATAATTTTCACCACTATCATGGCATCATCATCAAATTCCATCTACTTAGAAGATATTTATAAACCATCAATTTCTATTTGGTCATGCTCACTGCTAAGTGTTCGAGCAAATCATTTTTTGACTCCCATAAATCACCTTAAGTCTACCTATTTTCCTCCATAATCATTCAACATTAATTTTGTCAACCCATGTAAGGGGTGCTTAACTGTACATATCTAAAAACCCTAATTTATTTTCAACTACCATATTTTAAACGAATGTCACTCCAAGTATTTCTTTAATGTAATCATTCATTCATTTGCCATTCCTAATCTTGCCATATACACACTTGAACAATCTATTTTTACCAGATTAAAGAGCATTTTTACAGTACCAATACTCAGATCTATACAAAACCTTCAAGTAAATATGGCAGAGCTAGAGGCATCCCAACATAATTTAGTTCTCCTTTCACCTGAGTGATTAAACTTAACCACACACACACCCTCGCACCCCCCCACCCCCCCAATCATATCTCCCAGCATTCAAGAAAAGACTAACAATCTTTATCTGGTTGGCTTCTCGCTAGATAAATGCTGAACATGAAAAGCTTGTACGCCCACTATATGTATACAGTGGGGAACCACTTAGTGGAACTCAAAAAGTTCATTGTTATATTTCAAATCTCAAGTATTAAGACTTATTATGTAATTTTGCATTCAGATTGCCTTAAAAATCTATCTAAATTTAAGAACTTAAATATTTATTACATTTTTTTTCATGAAGTCTTGCTATTATCTTCTTAAGAAAACCTGCAATAACGCTTTAATGAGAACTATTTATTCAAAGCATCGATAAACCCTGAAATCCACGGATATCCAGAGTGCGCTTTCAAAGTAGCAGAAGGGCATGCTCAATACTCCTACTCGTCTTACCTCGCAGAATTACACCCTTATCACTACAATGTTATTCTTGCTACTACTGCTATCATGAATCATAATGCAAATATTCACAATATATACTCATCTTGCATCACTTCTATATATTCCATTTTAAATAAACTGAAGTATCAGTTATCAGTTTCTCTTATTATGTGTAACACTTTCAAGCTTCATTTTAAATAAAGTAAGCCTAATAAAATATTGATAAATCTTCTAAAGAGCTACCAAAAGCCAAACTTCACATCAATTCAAGCCAAACTATCATAATAGTACCTAAGTCCATGCAATACACTCTCGCATAGGAAGATTTTCATGATATTATTTTAAGATGCAAGCCAACCAAGAACACTAATCCAACCAGATTCTTACTGGTTTCACCCAGATCCAATCGATTATCCTCCATCAGAGAAAGAGATTCCCAACTGAACTTGGTTAGATGCCCAATTTTAATATTTGATCTAAGGACAAGATTGGTGTCCTAATCTTGCCTACCACTTTTTACAGTAAGCATTATTTAATAACATTCCCAGTAAACACTACCATTTGTCTAATAAAACAATGCACCATTTAGCATAGCTAATTCAACTTCATCTTAACCAAATGACCTGTATAACTTTGAAATATTTTCTAAAAATTGGAATATAATAAACTAGCTTTCCTAGCCTTACAAATTGCTTCATTGAAGTTGTCCGAATCCAATCATCACCTTCTAGCATGTTTAAGCATGCCAACTTCACAAACTCAAGCACTAACGAAAAAAATTGTTACTTTCAACTATAGCATCAGTATCAACATTAACACCATCAAGCTTATTCCGACTATTTGGCTTAGCTATTCATGAATCCTAATCTTACATTCATTCCTACTGAGAATTGCATGAGAAAAACCTATTACAAGTTTTAGAACCTCTATTCATACTTATTCATAAAAAAAAAAGCAGCTTCTCATCTTATTTTCTTCTAAAAAATCCACACACAACAACAACAACAACAAGCCTTCATCCCATTAAGTGGGGTCGGCTACATGAATCTTTTTTCTCCATTGTATCCTATTAAGTATCATATTATCATTTAATTCTAAAAAACCCACACACCTAAAACTATAAGTGATGCAATTAAAATTGAAATACTGTTTTCTTTGCATTTCAAATATCCTACAAAATAAACTAAAAATTTTGCAAGCAAATGGAAAACTATTTCTAGCTTATTTACATTGAAATTAGAGAAAAAAAAAACAAACTTAGAAATTGCAATGATTTATCAGCATCAAATTTAATAATATGAAAGATAAAGCAAAGATGGCAGGAAGTGCTCACGGAATTTCAAACTTTAAAAGGTTTCTAAAAACACTATCATGGTTAATCAGACTACCAAACTTAATAAAAAAAATTTCTCTAGAGACCGTACTTTCTACACAGACAATCATCATAGAAAAAAAACACTAAAGACAATGTAAGAAGGCGTACCAAAAAAGAATGAAACTCGTTCTTCAAGTCATTGATGCCCCTCAAAATTTCAATCTTTTGCACATGATTCAGTTTATCAAGGAAATTCATTTCAGCTCCTTCTTCTTGCTGTAACTTCTCCTTCCTCTTCTGCTTTGCCATTTTTTCATATTCCTCAATGGTGTCATCCTTGTCAATCAAGTAATGTAGGTCTTTCTGAATGTAGAAATTAGTGCAAGTAAGACACCTACAAAGACGATCTCTCCATTTCTTTGACAGAAACATAGGCTTTTTTTCCGAGTCAAATGCTGCATTGAATATATCCAATCCAATAATGCATTTGAAATTTGAAGTTAAACTGTTGCAGATTGCTTTCACCTCCCCCCACCCATAATTTTCCATAGAGGTCTCTCCTTGTGGCTGAAGCTTATTATCTGAACTCTCTTCAATCTTGGAATCCATGTTTGAAATATTAATCTGGTGTTTATAACGTTCTGATGAGGTTTCTGCATGTGGTTGAACCTTCTTATCTAACATCTCAGTCGTGGAATTCATGTTTGAAATATTTGTCTGGTCTTTGGAAACATGGTTGCTATCATCAATGTTTTCAGAAACAGAAAAAGCAGAGGTCTTAGTTTCCAGGACTTTTTCTTTACCAGATAATACTGGTTCATTCTTCTGACTCTCTATAGCCCAAATGGATGGAGGATACAATTTCAGGAATGAACAAGTAAGAGCACAGTCTTGGCAGACGAAATCCTCATATAAAGGCTCCCCTTCCTCATCTCTTGGTATCTATGATATAGGTAAAGAGATTAAAATTATAAATAAAAGCTAGTATATAATGAAACGCTTAAAATACAAACAAATCAAAATAATCAAGGGCCATTAGATAAATAAAGTACATTTTAAAAAAAAATTAAGGATCGCCATAAGCTTTAGGTAACCTAAAAGGTGATGGGAAAAAGGAAAACAATCAATATGTAGCAGATTAGAAGCCTGGTAAGGAATTAGCAAGCAAATAAAAAATGGTTAAAAAACTAAGAAAATCAAATTAAATGCAATCACTGAATGGTAAAAAAGAAAGAAAATATTATTGGGAAAGATATTTTACAACGGGAGATTTCACATTAATTAAAATACCTCTTCTGGGGAAACAAGACCAAGGTGATTCTCATGAAACCAGTCTTCACAGATGCAGCATTGTATCATCTCAACCTGTTCATCAGTTTCTGGATCAGGGTAGGGGAGCCCACATATGCAATAGCGACCTTTAAAATTCTGATTATAAGCATTATCCACATTTTCAGGTTCCTTATTAGGGTAAAGTTTGCATGCAAAATCTGCAAATTTTGAATTCCCGCAGTCGCATCTAAACTTTCTCTTGGTCCATAGCTCCACAACCTGATAAAAACAGCAGATGGACTTAGCATGCTAGTCATGTGGCAAAGGTGTTGAATTGAACCTATTTTGGGAAGCATCAGAATACAAAATACAATCTGCAATAGCAATGGTGCAAAACAACTGCAAAAAGATTCCTTAATAGATTTCTCATGCAAAATAAATATGGGTCATTTACATACAGCGCACAATTCTTATGTATTTACATATCTCATACTTAAACTTTCATGTTTTCGCACATAGCACTCAGTTGTTTAATATCAGGTTAAAAATAGCACTATTACCACTTTTTAAAAGAAGAACGGCTTTTCATGCAAAGGTTTAAAGCACCAAAGTGAAATGTGTGTAAATATAAAAGTTAAGGTGTGAAATATGAAAATACATAAGAATTGTTGGCTAGATATAAATAAAGGCATCAATCCTATAAAAAGGGTATTTTTCTGTTTGTAATTACTATGCAAAAATCCTTCATGGCCTTTAAGAAAATATAATATTTCTAGATTGATTATTTCTTGATTTCACGTTTAAATGACTTTTCAAAAAACAGGAATTCTAGAAGCTTGCAAAACTATTTTGATATAAAAAAGTTGTTTTATTTTACACACAACACTTTCTTATTTATTTTCCCTCATAAAATGTAACTGGCATGAAGTTAAATAAGTAACTAAAATTTACACTTTCCATGCATAGATTGAAGATTTTAATATTACCAAAATGAAATTTTTAGCTGAAACCAACAACTTTCCCAGCAATTTTCTGAAGATTCATCAATTTAACTAGATAATTCCAACGACCAAGTTCCATTACAGACTGTTCTGCGATTGATTGTGCATTTTGAGTGAGCTATTCTTTCAACTAAAAAGAGCTTCCAAACGATACTAAGCACAATAAGTTGATGTTAATTTTAAGCTACATTGTTATGGGCACAAGCATACACATGGGCAATTTAACAGTTAAACTAATAGAAGCCTTGATCTTTGGGACAGCCCTGAACTGAACAAAAAAAAAAAAAAAATCATCCTCAAATTATTCCTTATGATTGTAAGTGATGCATCCCATATATGGCTAAGAGACACATTGAAGTTATTTGAAATATGGAATATTTTATAGTCAATTAATGATTCAAATATAAAGTTGACTATGCCACAAAATGTGGACTCTCTGTCTGCCATGCTACAAGATAAGCATAGATCACACAATAAGCAAACGTTTATGGAATTCTCAAATGCTTGCTTACTAAAGTAAAATTATATTCATTGCAGGACAGTTGTGGAAAGCATGTTAACCCTTTCACCCATAACAGTCAAATGCCAATGCTTATCCTCTGCCACGTCATCGCTGTTTCAGCCATTCTCCTTATAGAACAAAACCAAGTACTTCCACAAGCGAAAACATGAAGAAAAACAAAGTGAAAGGCAAAGGATTCCCTTCTCACCTCGTGCCCATCGTGGCAAGAAAGGCTACAAGCAGTGCAGATCCCAGCGTTTCCACTTGGAACGCATGTCAGGCAAGAGAAAATCGCTTGCCTCTTCATATAGCCATTATCATAGGTACACTCCTTCCCCTCGTCACCTCCCAGAACCAAATCCGCCTCCTAGGGTTTCCAACCAGGAAGTTATTCCGATTAAGCCCACCACAAACAAAACTAAAATCAGTAAAATTATCAAGAACTCCACAGCAAACACGAATACATAAAAACAAACGATTTCCACTCACCAGCTCCTCCGCCTCTATTCCCTCGATGTACTCCTCAATCGTCACCGTCGGCTCAATCTCGTCTTCGAACGCTTCCGCCATCTCGTACAATAAAAACTTTTCGCCGCAGTCCGGGGAAGTACGATCTGAGATTGATGAACCGGGGAAGAGAGAGCGAAACCCTAGCACCACGAAACCGCAACAGCAACTCAGAAAAAAAAACCCTAGATAAGAACAAATGGTGCGAGCTGAGATTGATGGGGATCCGGGGGCACAGATAGATTTGGTAATGGAGGAAGGAATTGAGGAGAATTGCGAAGCTGGAGATCCTATGAAGGGGAAGAGGATCTGGCTCGTGAGACTTGAGTTCGGTTCTGCTTAAAAAAGAGAGCTTTTGAGTCCGAATCTTTTCCCGCCACACCGAGCATTTTGAGCACGTGAGAAATGTTTGTACCTTGGTCGGGCTTAAAGGGGAAAAATATCAGTTTCATTTCGTTGCTTTGAGATATAAATCTTATTTTGTGTTAGTTATTTATTTTAGTTGTTTTTAATTTTAAAAATTAGGATTTGGATATATATTACTTAATTTTTATATATTTATATTTCTAAAACCAATATTTTAATTTTATATATCAATGTTATCTTATACATCGAAATGTGTATTTGAAATGATACTATTTTTTATGTGATAAAAAAATTTGAGTGTAAATACATAGGAATTTGTTGTATACATGTAAATGCTTATATATATATATTTCGTAAATTATTATTAATATCTAATTGTGTTCCATCAAATGATAAAATTTATGAGAGAACCAACATGTTTTACTCATTATATTGCTAAAAGAATAGATAAGCTAATATCTTATATTTCATTTCTTTGATAAGACATTCATAAAAGCACGAAAACATGTAAACTCAACGAATAAGGGAAAATTCTATAAATGAAATAGGATCACCAAAAACTTTAATATGACATAAAAAATTGCCTCCATGAAATTTTATGACAAGACACATAATTACATGAGAGTTTTTCATGTTTCATTTTTCTATATTAATATTGTTTATAGATGACATACTACAAGTCCATCCTACATTATGAATAAATACTTACTGTGAAATTACATTTTATTCAAATACCAAGTGTAACTAATTAAAATACATCATAATAGCATATTTGTATTCACTAAAGGTGTTGGATGGGCTCAATCGGCTATGTTGCATCATATAGAGCCAATTTTGGGCCCGGTTGATGGATTTGATCACACTGGTAAATTGAGTGAAAACTTATTTCAAGGGTTTAAACTCAACACGAGAGTTGTTCATCATCTGTATGACTTAAACTGAGCGAGAAAAGGTAAAAATTGTATTTCGTGCTGTAATTTGTCGATATTATCTATAACAAGTGATACTCACGAAAAACTCAATTAATTTTATCATATAATAAAAAAAAAGATTACAAATAATTACATTAATTATAATTTTTTTGTCATGATGTTTAAAATAAGAAATTAATCTAAGAGAGTAACACTCAAATTGAAGAATAACTTCAAATTAAATTAATGAGAATAATTTCACTACATTGATTATAGTGTTTGATGGCAAATAAATGCTTATGAGTACTTAGACATGAGTAACATGATAGTACTAAAATTTATTTGAGATGAATTTGGAAATGAAATATAAAATTATTAATCAGAGAGAGATAATTGAAGAGAGGTAATGCAAAAGACCTTAAAGATAAAATGATTTTAAAATACATTTAGTATTCTACTAAACCACATAATATCACTAATGTGATGAGTGGAATAATTAATTTTAGAGGATTAAGAAGGAAAGTGATAAATGAAAGTTGCAAAGATAAGTTAGAAAAAAAAAAAACATTTACATACATATTGCATAATTCTTATGCATATACATACCTAACACCTAAAGATTCATATTTATATGCATTTCACTCAAATGTTTTATATTACATAAAAAATATCGTCATTTTTATTATTTTTTAACGATGTCATTATTGAGTTCCAAGCCCTGGATGCAAAAAGTAGAGGTTTGTGTTGCATAGTCGACAACAAGTGTAAAATTTGTTTAAAAATTATGACATGGATTATATGAATCACTGTGTAAATGTTATGGCACCTCTAGAGCGGCGTATTGTATAACATAAATACAGCGAAAAGTGTGTAAGTGCAGCTACACCGATGCCCGGGTGTAGTGTCAAATAAGCAAGAGTTCTCACATTACATATGGATGCGAGTAAAGAAATTAGCTTGCGAAACTAATATTAGGATAAAATATTGGAATATAGGTACTCTCACAAGAAAATTGATGGAATTATTTTGATATTATGGTTTATATGGAAGATAAATAATTTATGTATTCAAGAAGTAAATGGGTTGAAGAAAATGCTCATAAGATTGATAGCTTAGGTTTTAAACTTTGGTATTCAAGTAGAAATGCTGTAAGTGTAATTATAGATAAGAGTTTTAAATATAATGTTGTACAAATTAATAGAATTAAAGATAGAGTTATATCTCTAAAAATTGTTATTGATACTAAGATTTTTAATGTTATATGTGTTCATGCTCCTTGAGAAGGTTTAGATAGGTTCAAAAAAAAATTTAAAATTACCTAACAGAATTAATACAACTCATACCTCTTGAAGAAATATGTTTTATTGAAGGAGATTTAAATAGGCATGTTGGTAGAGTGTGAAATATTTTAAAATATCTGTGATTGCTACGGTTTTAGAGTGATTAATGAAGATGGTTAAATAATATTAGATTTTGCTTTAGTGTATGATTTTGTTATTGCTAATATTTTATTCAAGAAATATGAACATATTATTACTTATAAGAATGAATCTAATAAAATAAAAAAAACAATTATTTTCTTATAAGGATAAAGAGATCTTCAAAAGCGTAAGGATGGTAAGGTAATCTTAAGTGAAAATTTAAGCACTCAATTTCGATTATTAGTTATGAATTTTAAGATAAAGAGTTGTAAGATAAAAAAATACAAGAAAATATTATCATGGAATTAAATGGGGGCACCTAAAAGATACAAATAATTTTTTTTTTTAGTAAATTTTAAGATTTCAATATTTGTGATGTTCATGAAAAAGTAAATTTTATGTGGGTTAAAATAACAAGCACTATTAAACAAGTGACAAAAGATGTATTTGAATAATCAAAAGGAAAGGTTTTATAAAGAAAAAATAATTGATGGAATAATAACATGTAAGAAAATAAAAATATAAGAAGTTGTGTTTAAAATCTAATTTAAATGTAAAGCTTAGAGAACTGCGAAAAATATAAGGTGGCAATTGTGAGTCTAAGAGAACAATTGTGATGCTAAAAATTCTGTTATTAGTGATCTCTAGAATATATTAAATAATAAAAAGGGCAAAAATGTATGTATAAACTAGCTAAGAAAGAGAAAATAAAGTAAATATTTAATTCAAGTAAAGTTTATTAAAGATGAAATTCAAAAAATAATTTTTTTATAAGAAGGTATTTACCATAGGTGGGTGAGTTATTTTGATAAACTTTTTAATCAAGTTTTTGAAAATACTATCGGCCTTAGTGATATTAATATAGCTAATAATAATAAAATATTTTATACTAATCATTGCATTAGTAAAAAAAAAAGTTGAAGATGCTTTAAAGAAAACCCATGGTGGAAAATTAGTATGACCTGATGATATCCCAATTGAAGTGTAAAAATATTCAGGAGATTTAGGAGTTCCCTAACTTACTAAACTCTTTAATATTATTTTAAAAGCTAAAAAGATTTTTCTAGAGTGGAGTAAGAGTATTATGGTCCTAATTTTTAAGAATAAAGGAGATGTAAAAGAGTATGCAAATTATAGAGAAATTAAGTTCATGTGTCATGTTTTAAAATTATGGGAGAGGGTAATTGAACATAGGTTTGGACGTGATACTAAAATTTCTCCCAATTAGTTTGGATTTATTTCGAGCAGGTATACTATGGAAGCTATACATTTATTGAGAGAGTTGATAGAGAAATTCAGAGAGAATAATGAGGATCTACATATGATTTTTATTGATTTAGAAAAAAACTTACGATAAGGTTCCAAGAAATTCATTTTGAGAGTTCTAGAGAAGAAAGAAATTGATATAACTTTTATTCAATCATTAAAGAGATGTACACCAACATTGTTACTTGTGCTCGCACAGACGAAGGATTAACCAGGTATTTTTTTCTTTTAAGTTGGATTACATTAGGGATCAGCTTTATCCCAATATTCTTTTGGCTTTAGTTATGAATGTTCTTACTATACATTTATAGGAGGATGTACCTTGGTGTATGCTTTTCGGTGATGATATCCTTCTCATGGATAAGACTAGAAAAGTTGTGCAAGAAAACCCTAAATTATGAAGGTCTACATTGGAGTCTATAAGTTTTAATGTGAGTAGATCGAAAGTTGAATTCATGGAATGCAATTTTATTAGCAACAACTCTAGCTGCAGAGTTGTAACTATGGGTGATCAAAACATTAAAATGTGTGATTGTTTTAAGTATCTTGAGTCTATTGTTCAAAGTTATGGTGATATAGATGGGTATGTTATTAGTAGAATTTAAGTTGGTAGTTTGAAGTGGAGGGATGCATTAGGCCTATTATGTGATAGAAAATTACTGCTTAGACTGAAATAAAATTTTTATAAGATGATGGTATGACCTTCAATGCTCTATGGTAACATAATGTTGGACTTTAAAAGAAAATCATAAAACAAAGTTAAGTGTTGATGATATAAGAATGCTTAGATGGATGAGTGATTTAATACTTAGAGACAAAATGCAAAATGAACATATTCATGATAGAGTTGGTGTAGCTCCACTGATGGAGATGACTAGGGAGAGTTATCTTAGATGATTTGGTCATATTAAACGTCTGCCACCTGATGATCCTGCTAGAAGAATAAATATTTTTTATTCTACTTATGTTAATAAAGACAAAGATAAACCTAAACAGGCTTGGACATATTGCACAAAAAATGATATTAATTTGTTAGAATTAAATTAAGATATGACCCTCAAATTTCAACAAAGACTTAATGAAGAAAAATGATTCATATAGCGGACCCCACTTAGTGGGATAAAGACTTTTTGTTGGTGTATTATTTATTAAAAATAAAATACACATTATATATATAGGGTTATGACACAAAGATGTTATATGTGTAAATATCAAACTTTGGGTGTTAGATATAAAAAAAATAACAATAATGTGGTAAATGCGTAATTTTTTTGAATAAAAGAATTACAAAATAATAATAAAAAAATAACATGACACTCAACAATTAGTTTTGTTAAACATGATTATAACTCCCTGAAATACATATTTTCGATAATCTTGAAAAAAGCCCTATAGACCTGAAAGTGTTCTTAAAAAAAGGGGTTTTATACATCAGCTAAGAAAATATTGAATATAAGGTATTAAACGCCTAAACTTTAAATATAAGATTTTAATCACCTAAAACATTCAGTCAAAGTCTTCACTGATGGACAAAAGATGGTGGTTGAAATGAAAATGTGGTTAAAAAAAAAATTTATTTTCACATTTAATTATTTTGCGTGTGCAAATTAGAAACTATTTGGAGCTATTTGGTTGCAATTATGATTTAACAAATCCTGTAAATTTAGATTTATCAAATTCGGAGGTGGGTAAATCCTTAAAACTCTTTGATATGTTAGTAAGTAAATCTTGATAAATACTGATAAACTGTTTCACAGCTTTAGAATGATTTTACCAAGATTTATAAAGATTTATTGAACATCCAAAAATAAATATTAAATAAAAAAATATAAATGAATACCCAAAGCCTCAAAATGTATAAAAAATGGCGTTTACATTTTTTAATAATTTTTAAATAAATTAATAATTTTTTAAAACTAATTACTTATTAATCAACAAATTTAAATTAATTAGTTATTAATTATATAAATTAAAAATTATTTTGAAATTTATTGAATAATTTAATTTAAAACAAATTTTATTTATTAATTAACTATTAAGTAATTACATATAAATTTATCTAATTATAATTAATTTGATAATATATAATATATCTATTAATTATTAATCAATTAAAATAATTAAATTAAATTAAATTAAAATAAATTAAGACCAAAAGCCTAGCTCCCTATTTTCCTATCCCCCTCTCCCGGTTTCGCCCAAACTTCCCATCTCTGCCCAAAACCATCATCTTAGTGAAGGAACCTTCACAATACAATCACCATTAAACCCAGCTAAGAAGGCAGCAATAGGATCGCGACTAATAAAGACCAAAAAACTCCCATCTTTTCTATCACTTTTCCGTGCTCTTGCCTTAAACCAATGAGGATGATAAGCCTGTTCGCGCCATTATTCCTCGTGGTTAATCTTAGAGTTGCTCTAAATTGAAAAGATGAAATACGGGGTGTAGAAGATAGAACCTGAAGAAATTATATTTAACAGACGGTTGGATTTAAATTTTATTATTTTTTAATATTTGACTGAACTTCTTATGCCTAAATCCAATTAATAAAGAATAGGCTGATTTACTGAGGATTCACCGGGGCAAAAAGCTCCATTTTTTGGCGTTTGGCAGGATCTATAGCTCAAACCCTACATAAATCCAGACATTCCCCAACTCTGGAAGCCATCAAGGAAAAAAAAGAAATGGCCAACAAGTTTCTTCGCCTAGTTCCGCTGCTTCGAGAAACCAGTCTAGGGGTTCCCAGAACTCCTACCCTTTCGATCACTGTGTTGAAGAGGGCTTTCAGCTCCACCAGCCGTCCGGATTCCAAGGCAGAAATTGCAAACGAACATTCCTCTCTTCCTCCCGACCAGCCGAACAAGGACAGAAGAACATTGATTGATAGGACGAGCCCAGCAAAAGAAGAAGAAGAAGAAGAAGAAGAAGATGAAGAAGAAGAAGAAGAAGAAGAAGACGAAGAAGATAGCGTGTATGTGAACAAGGAGACCGGAGAAATCAGCGGCCCAAAAGGACCTGAACCAACACGTTACGGGGATTGGGAGCGCAACGGTCGGTGTTCAGACTTTTGATTGATCTATAAATCAAAGGTTGTATTATCTGTCAATTTGGTTTTATTGATTTGCACTGCCTTTTCTTTTACTTATCAAGATGTTGGGAGTAATCTCTGCTAAGTTTATTTGAAAAGTGGTTAAAAAATCCTATTTTCGTAGACAGAATGGATGAGAGCATATAAATGAAAATCTGTATTCTTTTGGAAGATGGTTAGATGCAAAAAATGAAGCAGCTTTTGTGATATGTGTAGAAAAACAGTTTTATAAGAGTTGTTGCAGATAAAAGGGCGATTCAAGGAGCCTGTTTGAAGTTACAGTTGGCTAAGTTATACTTGGAATTATATTAGATTAATCATTGGAATCAAATTCTTATGTGTTTGCATATCTAATACCTAAACTTTACCTTTGTACATTCATACCACCAAAATCTTCCAAGTCACATAAAAAATACCCCTATTTTAACTCTTAAAAAGCGAAATAAACCTTTTTATGCATAGGTCAGGAGGCATACATGTAAAAATTGAAGTTTAGGTGTTAGATATGTAAACAAAAGAATTGTGTGGTATCTATGCTAATCATCCAATTCTCAAATAAATGAAACTTGTAAGTATGTTTTAACTTGACATTTGGGCCATTTTTTTCTTACTTGTAGCCAAATTTAGTGTGTTTTTAGTATTGATGATTTATGAGGTTGGGCATAGAAATCAGCTTCTAGTTTTAGTTATTAATGAGTTTTCTGGCTTACATATTCCAAAGATGGTGGTTGATTTTTTTGAAACAACTGGGCAGAAGATCTTATTTGTAGTTACGAAAACCTATATTTGGTTTTTTTAACATTTTTAACATTACTGTTGTCTGGATTATTTGGGTTAGGGATTATCAGTTATCATTTTTAAATTGTTTTTGCAGAATGCCATCCAAGGTGTTATATTTATTATTTGCAACATTAGGTTTTTTCTTGTTTTCTTTTTGATTATTTTACGCTTATCTCAATCATGGTTGCTTGGCTCTATGAATCCTTTCTTTCCATTATGTACTACACGGTTTTGCATGCGGTATTAATTACTATCCTTGAATAGAAATATTTGAAGGATTAATTAATCTCCACTTAATATTGTTCCCAACTTCTACAAAGCTACTATTTTTACTTCATTCCAAGGGTTTAATGTTAGGGACAATATAAATTGTCTGATATATATGTAAATGCCAAAGCAATTAAGTTCAATCAATTGCAAATATTGCATTTGAGATTATTAATCTTATATTTGTATAATTTGTTATTATGCTGATGAGCATTCAAGTAGGAACTTGTATATAAGCGTGGAAAATGTAGTTAATAAAATTAATGATGTTGATAATGCTCATGAATTTGACAAGGAAATTAATAATTCTGATAAATTTTGGAATGTCATGCATTGCATCATAACTTCTTCTAAGGTTGGCCTAATTGGAAGATACATAATTTTTCAAATTTATGCCAAACTTTACGAACTCATAATTGATAGCGTGTTTGATAAATTATGTTTGTGCCTTAGAGTGCATTAATTTGAGACGTAAATCACAACATACCTTTGCTACAACAACTATGTAGTACCAATATTTCTAAAAAAGTGTCTTACCCGTGTCAGACACGTATTGAACACCGTCACTTGTCCGACGCGCTTCGACACTCTTCGATACTACAAAATCGGGACACACCTCAACATCACATCATAATTTCGAGAAAATACAACAAGGGAATTAAAAAATTATAAGTATATGTATAGCTTTAACTGCACCTCATAGTTGAAACTTCTTCATCTCTCGTCATGTTGAAGCTCCCTCTAATATTCGCCGAAATTGGGCATCGAAGATGCTATCAATATTCGTAAAAGTCGAGCATTAGCGATTCCCTCTTTATAATTATAGGATTATTTAAATTTTAGTAGATGAGTTGGATGAATTATTTTGAAATATATTATATCTGATTTTAAAAGTTAATTTTCATAAGCATGAGATTTTATAATATAAATTAAATTTATGAAGTTAAATTTTATTATTACACAATTTGTGTTTGTGATATTTTTAATAAGAATAATGAAAAAATATTTATTTTATATTAATAATTAATTAAGTATAAAAACGTGTCCATGACGTGCCATGTTTTATTTCTTTCTATTTTGTAATGTCCTTGTATTGTCTCATGTCGTGTCCGTGCTTCATAGTACAACAACAACAAGAATAAGAATAACAACCAACCTTTATCCCATTAAGTGGGGTCGACTACATGAATCCTTTTACTCCATTGTGTCCTATTGAGTGTCATATTTTCATTAATTCTAATAAATTAAGATAATTTTTTTAAACAACATGACAAAGTCTTTTTAGGTCTACATCTACCTTTCTTAACATAAGTCGAATCGAAAGCATCTACTTCTAATCGGATCGTGAGATGGTCGACGTTTAAAGGTGACCAAACCATCTGAGACGACTCTGTCTAATCTTGTTTGCCGCTGGAGCTACACCAACCCTTTCACAATTACATTCGTTTCACATTTTCTCCAAGTGTCAAGCCACTCATCCACTTAAGTATTCTCATCTCAACAACACTTAACTTAGTCTTATGATTATTTTTTAAAGAACAACATTATGCACCATAAAGTATTGCAGGTCTCACCACCATTTTATAAAATTTTCTTTCAAGTCTAAGTGGTACTTTTCTACCATACAATAGGCCTGACGTATCCCTCCACTTCAACCATCCAACTTGAATTCTACTAATAGCATCTCTATCTATATCATAATCACTTTGAACAATAGACCCTCGGGATATCTCAAACGTGCACACCTTTAAATGATTTGACCACCCCATTGGTACAACTCTGCTACTAGAGCTACTATTACTAAAATTACATTCCATATATTCAGTTTTGGATATACTAAAACAATGGGCCTTTAGACTCTATTGTGGCCCTGCATGATTCAAGTTTTTCCTAAACTCTTTCTATAGTCAAATTCACAAGAAAGATATCATCAACGAAAACATACACTTAGGTACATCAACCTCTAAATGTCCAGTGAGAACATCCATAACTAAATACCTTTCATTCACTCTTTCCTCCACTCTCAACCATCTTTTTAGTTTTTAAAATAATATTAAAAAGTTTAGTAAGCCATTAAACTCCTAAATCTCCTAAATATTTCCACACTTCTATTGAGATATCATCAGGTCGGACAAATTTTCCACCCTTTTTTATAGCCACATCAATTTCCTTTTTACTAATGCGATGGTAAAAATAAAATGTATTATTATTATTAACGATATTAAGATCACTAAAGTCGACTGTATTTTCGAAAACTCAATTGAAAAGATTATCAAAATATCTCACCCACCTATGTTGAATATCATTTTCTAAGAAAAATACTTCTTGATTTTCATCTTTAATACATTTTACTTTAATTAAATCTTTATTTTTCTCTTTTGTTTCTTTCTCTAGTTTATACATATTTCTTTTAGTTTCTCTGGTATTCAATCTATTATAAAGATCGCTAAAAGCATAATTCTTTTTGGTATGGATTTTGTTTTAGTTTATGAAAAACATTGAGAAAAAAGGCTTTTAATTTTATAGCGGTGTTTTGCTTTTCAAAAATCACTTATGTTAAGAAGGTAGAGGTAGATCTAAAAAGATTTGGGCATGTTGTATAAAAAATTATGATATTTTATTTGATTTAAATGAAAATATGGCACTCAATAGGACACAATGAAGAAGAAGGATTCATGTAACCGACCCCACTTAGTGGGATAAAGGCTTGTTATTGTTGGTTTGCTTTTAAAAAACGACTCGTTCTTACCATATCATAAATCTGTAGATGCATTGCACATTCCTAAATTGTAGTTCAATGAAGTGGTTAAATTATATGGCTTACCTAAAATAATTATTTTGAGTTGGAATTTAAAATTCATTTGTTATTTCTAGAGAACTTATTCTGAAAAAAAAAAAATAAGATACCTAAAATGTAAATTTTTAATTGCTTATGATCCATAAATCGATTAAAAATTGCGGTGATAAATAAATAACGTCCGAAATCTATTACATTGTTTGATCAAGTCTGTATTGATATTTTCTATAACTTAGTTAACATATAATTAATCTGTCAATTGGTCTAGTTGTATGGATTTGTTTGAGATTTTTATAGGCTTTAATCTAGATAGCTTATAGATCTTGTCGACCATTCTATAAAATCTAAGTCTAGTGCATTTGTGTAATTATTTGCTTTGCATCATGATTTAAATGAGGAAATCCACAAAAATCTACCTAGTATGATAATTACAAGTTTTTGGTTGATGTGAATTTAAAACTTAGGTGATGAAATTATGGAGAGTTTAAATTTAGAAAGGTTTCTGTCAAGAACTTTTAAGAAATTAAATGTAAGAAAGGCATGACATTTGACAAATCTCATAACACATTTGGCCTAACAATTTCAAATAAGAAATTCTAGGATATTCTAGCAATAATATAATTTTTATTTTGTCTGATTTGACTTCCTTTTGTGAGTTCGAACCATGGCTTTAATTTTGTTTAGCTGGTGTTAAATGTAAGAGTAAATTGTTATGGTTTTCAAGGGAATGAGTACGAGTTTCTTTCTATTATGAGCTTGCACCTGAATTTTAGGCTTTTAGGTTGATGGGTTTCATGCTTGTTGGACTCTTGGGTATTCTATTGTGGAGTGGCATTGGTGGACTGTAGGGCTTGTAATTTTGAAATTAGTTGTAATTTTGCATTTGTCTCTTCGTATTGAGAAAAATAAGCTGTTGAATTTTTTGATATGTGAATCCTACATTTTGTTGTGTCATTTACATTCATTTCATTATTCTAGCTAGGTTGAGTTTTGTAGAAAATCTCTTTTATTCTCGTCCTACATCACTCACATTGACCCATTTTTGTTGTATCGGTTATGTTGCCTTCAGTATGATATAGTTTTCAAATAATGGAAATCAGATCTCTGCAGCTGTAGGAATCAAGATTGCATACATTAAATCGTTTCTTATATGCAATATTTAGTATTATTTTCACATGTCTGCACTATAATGTCTTCTCCTTTTTTTTGTGATGATCTACATTTTGGCATTAAAGAGCAATCATTTTTGGTTAACATTTTAAAGTATTCATACATCATATTGCCAAATTCATCAGCCCAACCTCAAGTGAAAAGTAACATATTTTTACTATATTATAGTCTATTTTTTCGAGTAAAATGTCAAATTATTAAAAATAACTCTTACTATTAACACGGCGTAACTTCAGTTATTTTGCCTAACACTAACGTTACGAGCTTGGAAGGCGATGTCGTTTCCTTGTTTTATGGAGGAAAAAGACCCCCTTTTCAAAATCGTTCGACTTCAACATCCAGATAAGAGAAACCAAGAGGAGTTATTGTAGGAGGTGACGCCGTCGAACAAAGCCAAAGGTGATGGCACCGACAAGTTGAGGTCTGTGAAGGAGGAAGAGGATGCAATACCATGCAGTCGAACCCAATAGCTGTGTGGATTCAATTGATGGGGGTGGAAGGGGAGGCTGAGGAGCTAGGGCAAAGTGATAGTAGCAATGGCTCAAACCCTGCGTGTGCGAGCTTTTGCATTGTTCTGCCTCACCATTGAGCGGGAGTGCGTAGGAGGAAGCTGATGTCAGCATGAGTGTTAGATTTGCAGCTTGGTTGAGGAGAGCAACATCGAGCTCGCGAGATATTGCCATCAAGCTCGATTGCATGCGATATTGAGGATGAAGGCAAACTCTGAATAAGAAGGGAGAACGAATGAGGCTTGAGAAGGGTGACTTGAGGAGTTCTAGGTGGCATTGAGGATAGAACTAATGACTGAGGCATTTTTTCTTTTTATATAATAATAATAATAATTATTATTATATTATTAATCTTAAATTTCATAGTATATATAAGCTATTAAATCGCAGATTTAAAAAATAATATATATATATATATATATATTGTAATAAATTTGAAAAGATAAATTATAAAAGTTTAGCATGTAATTTAAGATTAATATTACAAAATTAATGTATATTAAGAAAAAAATAATAAATAAAATAAATTTAATGCTTAATTATTTAAAGTCATAACATTAATAATTTAATGAAAATAAACTTAAAATTGAATGATTTCAATCTTACTTAAAATTATGTAATAAAATTTGATTAATAATTAACAATAATTTGATCATAATTAAGTAGTATGATAAAATTTTAATAATATGAGTATTTTATATATTATATGTGCTCACTTGAAGAAGTTACTACTCAGGGAATGAAGACATGAAAAATATTGAGGTAGGTACTCTTTTTTTTTTGGCTCTAGTAGTATTTTATTTTTTTCTCAGCCAATTGCATTTGTAGTTACTCATACTTGCACAAATTTTATTCTAATTTATATTCTCTTCTATTTATTGGTCATTTTATTATGAAGGTTATATATTTTTAACAATATCTACTATTGCACATTATTTAAAAATATATAGAGTATATTGAATTGAATGAGATGAGCATAAAAATGATATTGGCTATATAGGCTACTTGCATGTGCATGTTGACTATGTTAGATATCACTTTCTTATAAATACTAGTTGGGGATACCAAGGTACCCGTGCATCTAATTAGAAAAAGTTATTAATATTGCTATATCTTATTTGATATAAATTTAGACGGTGCTTTGTATATATATGTAAAATAATATAAATACGTAAATGATATAATACTATAAACTAATATTTTGAATTATCTTGAGCAATTACATTTGAAAATATTAACTATTGAATGCTCTTTATATTAATTTACAATACATTTAACTAGCATGTAAATTGATTTCTTTTTGTTATAGTATTGTAGTTTAGAAGTATTATATTTATTGGCTATTGTTAGCTCATTATATTTTAAATTAACTTTTTTCAAGGTTAGATGAGAGGAGAAATTTTATATATATATATATATATATATATATATATCAGGTGAGGTCAGCAAAGAAAAAAAAAATTAAATCAACAGTCACTCTTTTTTTTATTTTGGATTTAGAATTAGTAATTAAATTTGATTTTCACCCTTCGATAGATTTTCTTGTCTTGGAAATTCCAAGCCCTTGGGTCATGTCATGATAGAGTCTATAAAAGTAGTGTCAAATTAGTTCTGAGACTCTTAATATAAGCTGAAATTGTCTTAGAGAGAACTTTTTTAGCACAACTTAAAAGATTCTAGGGACTAAAATGATTCTCGAAAAGAATTAATATACCATTTTGAAACTTTTCTCATAGTCATTTTATTTTGCATCTGTTGAATAGGCATTACGAAACCTCATTCAATCACTTCTACAATTTCATATTCAATTCTTGTAATTTTTATGGAGCCTTCTTTATGAGTTTTCAGCGATATTTGTTGTATTAGATACTAACTCAATAGTGAATTTAACTTCTTTATCAGGTGATGCACTCAACATTCTTTTGGGAATACAACCACAAGTTCATTCATTATTAGCTTATAGTCCAATTTATTTACGGTTTTCATCTGGAACAATATAATCTCTTTCTGACAACTTTTCAGTTTGCATAACTAGAATCAAAGATTATTAACTTTTGTATCTCCAAGAAAATAAATCTTCTCTCACTACTTTGAAGCAAACTAACTTTTGTTCTTTCCATAATAAATGTATGTATCAAATGCACTTAACTACTTTATTCTCTGCATCACATCAAACTTGAAGGCTTTATAATCAGTTGAGATTTCAAATTCTTATAGTCTCAATCTCACATATATGTTTATAACTGGCTATATTGTTAGGTTCAATAGGCAAAATGTTAGTTAAAGTAGCATTCAATACAACAAGAGAGACATTTTGATACTTCAAAAATATAAAATATAAAAGAATAAGTGGCAACAATGAAGTAAAATTCTAGAAAAATTAAGTAATATTTCTAACTACATTAAAATCATTTCTCACCCTTTTTTAACATAAAATACGTGCTCTTGCGTGAATTGGTAATGCTCTAGCATTAGACTGCTCCAAACTTGTGAGACTTCTCAAGTAGAATGAGAGCGGTCATCTCTTGAATCCTATCAGCCTGGTAGATGATTATGGGCTATGAAAACTGAGGAGGATATCAATTATGTAAGTGGAGAGATTGTGAAAACGGAGAAGAAAGCTGAAATCTTAAGGATCGAGGCTTTCATCAAATGCTACAAAGTTAAGCGTGTTCGTGAGGGAACACTTTTGGGACGAGTGATCTACTGGGAAATTATACCAATGGGACAAAATTTTGAGACCATTAGACCAAAGTGAACAATATCTCGATGCATGAGAGTTTGGGATGTTACATGACTAACCAATGGCTTAGATGTGGTAGTTGTAGCTCCCTCTATGCTTGTGAATCTTTCACTATATGTTCTATATAGAAAAGTTGTTGGTCTGCATTTCTATAATAATCCCCTGGCTTTGAAATCAATTGTCTTTTCTTTCCAAGCGGATGCTCTTTGATTGTATGCTCCATTTGCATTTAACATTAGCTAGTTGTTATAAAGCATTCGGCTTGCTTCACGGGTTTAACTTGAACTTAAATTGAGCTGATATTATGTCAACCATTTTCTTAACTTACGGGTAGGTGGTCTCAAAATAGGTATTTTGTGGGATGTAAATAATTATCATGGATTGAATAAACAATTTTGCTCATTGATTTTAATCTTTTATGTTCGAGTTTATGGTGTGATTTCATTTGTTGCTTTGCAAGTGTTACTATATTGGCATGAGGCATGGATAACTTTGGTGAACTTTCCTTGATTTAATTTATCTACATAATTTGTCATTGGCTTGCTGGTGCTCTTATTTTTGTTTAAGTATGACACGATTGGGATTCTATTTGTGGTGATTAAATTACAATTGCTTGCTAATTTACGTGGTTCAAATTTTTTTTTGATTTGATTTAATTTTTTCCCTAGTTATATTATAATATGGGATCTAATTTTTACAGTCTTGAATTAGATAGAAAGCAAGTTGTTGAATTATTTGGTGATTTGACCTTCATGAATCCATGGTTTCCTTATATGACTACATATATTGTATCATTCTAATTTAGTTGGATGTTTTAGACAACCAATTTCATCCTCATCGTAATTTGTGCAATAATGTTGATGATGTGTGGTGGGTGGGGTGGATGGAGATAACACACATTGAATTCAAAAATTATACCAAATCATTATATGAGGGTATCATTCTTTATATGACATTACAAAATGAGAAGAAAAGAAATAAAGGGAAAAAAAGTAGAAGCATTGTATGAAAGTAATTAATTAAAACTTCAATTGACATAAAATTTTTTACTATTTCCTTGCATTAGTCGAAATTTTGAAGATTATCTCATGGTTGGGTATCAACTTCTTTATAAGCCTTGCCTTTAAAATGCAATATTGGAATTTTTTTTTTTCTCATGTGATTAGTTACTTATTCTTCTTAACTTGCATCTTTGATTGCATTTTTCAAGATTCTCCCTTGCTTGGATGAATTATCACACTCCCAAATAAGGATTGCCTCCATAAATTGAAATTTGAATTGTTTCACATGTGCCTAATTACCTTGAATTTTTCTTAGCTGAAATCTTTAATTTCTCTCATGTCATGTCCGAATATCACTTGTTTTATAAATTTGTTTTCAAAATTCAATTTTGAAAATATCTCCATATGTCTAATCGAAATGTGGTTGCACCTTACTTGGCCATACCATGTAATTGGTGGATTGTGTGCTTCAATTTGGATAGACCATGTGCATGGCCATTCACAAATGGTTGATATGATGATTTTGTGATGTTAAAATAGGGATATTCACATGACATACACACGACATGAATCTTAGGCTGACAAATAATGATTTGGTATAATTTTTTATGCATATTTGCATATAACATATTGCTTATATTAATATTCTATTACCATTCGATATCAATCATATGGTAATTTTTGAATGAATATATGAAGGTTACTCCTTTAATATAATAATTTCATTGCAAGAGACATCCTTGAAATATAATTATTTTCATCTTAATTGTACCGGATCAATTCTCTCCTTTTGAAATTCTTCATCCAAAGAATTAAATAAGAACAAATAAAAATAACAATTTAACTAATGTAAAAGAATACAAAATGCAAGCTAAAATAATGTGCAATACTAATAAATAGCCACTATTTTAAAAAAAAAAAATCATAAAAAATTTTAATCATTCTTACTTGCAATATGCATTTGTAGGCCACTAAATCCAAGGACACGCATAAATTAGATAGGTGTAAAAAAGAAAAAAAGTATGATGCTGAAGAAAAAGAAGCCAAAGACTCTAAATACATTAAAAAAATCACAACTTTTCAACAATTCTTTAAAGTGGTTTGATATTCATCGAAGCATTAATTCAAGATGACAACTGAGCCTTTTTAACAATTTGTAGTATTTATGGTGAAAAATATTGAAAATTGTTTGATGAGAAAGGGACATTTGGGAGGGTGGCATTTGGATTTCTGACTAATGATACATAAAAAAAATAAAACACCAAACAATACTTCATGCATTGAATGTCAATGTTTTAGCTTAGACATCAAATTGATGAAATGTGGGGGGTGGGGTGGAGGGGGACAACACCTTGATGAGCTTAATTCATACTTTTATTCTTATAGTTATGTTCGAATTCATCACCGGCCTTATGAATTTATTTCCAAAATTCATGTGTCTAATTGCCTTGAATCCCTTTTTCAAGTGTGGCAACCTGTTTGTCGGTCTCATGTGCACGGCCGGCCACAAATGGTTAACGAAATAATTTTTTAATGTTAAATCATTACATTAATTAATTCATTTTGATTAATTACATGACAATTATGGCATGTTTGGTTACAAAATAATAGTTTGGTGCATCATGACATGCATATTAGCTTATAACATTTCACTCATATCAATATTTTGTTGCCACTCAGTATCAACCATATGGTGATTTTTGAGTGAATATGAAGATTGCTGTTTTAATATAATAATTTCACGGTAAAGTACTACTCTAAAATGTAATTATTTTCGTATAGTTATCCTTCATCAAATATTGTACGCAGCCCCATGTCTCATATAATGTTTATGCTGCTTTCATTATGTTCTAGAAGTTACATGTTTGAATCATGAAAGTAACATGGCTTCCTGTACTGGAGTATATACCTTCAGTCCTATTTTCATCTTAATGTTTTTCTTTCGGACATTTACATACATACCACCCAGTTCCTATGTATTTGCATGTCTAACACCTAAACTTTACCTTCTATATTTATCTCGTCCAACCCCCCACTATTTTAACTTTTAGAAAGCTAAATACAATTTTCATGCATAGGTAAGGCGGCTTATATGTAAAAGTTAAATTTTGGTGTTAGGTACGTAAATACATAAGAATTAAGCGGTACATGTGTAAATCTTTCATTTCTTTTTGCTCTGTGATGTTCTATATTTAGACAGTAAGGAGTGTTGAGATTACAATTGTATAATTGTCCATACCATCAATTTGTGCTTTGATATATCAATTATTATATGATCATCCATGTAGATAGTTCCTTCATACTTGTGCTTTTTGGGTGTTTTTAAATACATACACCCAATTCTTATGTATTTACATATCTAACATCCAATCTTTCCTTTTTTTACATTTCTACCCTGCAAATATGTTATATTGCATAAAAAATATCACTATTACAACTGATAAAAAGTGAAATACACCTTTTCATGCATAGGTAAGGCAGCATACATGTAAAAATTGAACTTTGGATGTTAACTTTGTAAATGCATGGCAATTGAGTGGTATCTATGTAAATGTTCCTTTTTGTTAATATCATTTGTTATGAATTAATTTGTTTCTTAATCTCTTACGCTTGTCAACACATTTTGGTCTTGCAGTTCTTTATCTAATTTCAGTTTGCGGGTTACAAAACTGCAATTATGTTCATATTATGCTTGAAAGTGGTGTTGCTGAGCTGCTAATCTCAGTGAGTCTAATCTGATTGCATCTGTATTACTTCTGTGGGGAAATGATTTTCTAGGATTTTTGTAAAATTATTACAATAATTTATACTAAAATATTATTATCAGTGACTTGTTTAATCATGTATTTGCTTAAATTGCCACGCATCTTTCTCTAAAGAAGAAAAAAAAAGATTTATTGTTCTAATGAATTTCTGGTCAACCGCAATGAGTGATTGCAATTTTCTATATTTTTTTGTGCAATTTTGCCAATTTATAGGTAAGCATCCTTGTTTAAGCTTTGCAGTATGGCAAGGAGATTTGTGGTTGTAGTGCTATTTTTTGTTGTGATATTTAAGGATTTGAGTGCTATGTATGTAAATATGAAAGTTTAGGTGTGAGATATGTAAATAGATAAGTAAAAAGTGCTTTTTTGTTTGTGCTGGATGACTTAGTTTAATTTAGAATATTTGCAAATTTGATGCTTAAAAGATATGCTCTGAAGCAGTGATTGTTTGTCAAATGATTTTTAGTAGGAATTTTTATAGGGATGTGTTTTTGAAATGATGGGTTGAATGCATCAATGTTTTTGGAAGATTTACATGGATACTATTTAATTCCTATGTATTTTCATATTTGACATCTAGATTTCAATTTTTACATATATGCCCCTCACTGTAGCGGCCGGATTATTTGTGATTGGGAAGTTGGCCTTGGATCTTGGCTAGGTTTCTTAGCAAGTGCTAGAGGCTTCGTCTAAGAATTGCATCCAGAGTAGCTCCTTGGATGGTATAATTTCTTCTCAACTGCCAGGGGTTGTGAATGAACCAATGCACTCGATGAACAACCTGAATTCAGTTCGATTAAGATTCAATCATATTTGTTCAAATTAATAAATAAACAAACTTTTTTAATTTGTAGCTCTTACTAGTTTCCTTCACAATGTTTTGGATATGCAGTATTCTTTCATGTCATGATTATGGTCACAGTGATATGTACAATATTTTCTTATGGTCATGCAAGTGACCACTGGCCCTCAAGGGCTCTGATTTTGACAAGCACTCTTTATTTTTGAATGGCTTTACCTAGTTCGGCCATGAAACATCACAAAATGACTCATAGGTGGGAGTGAGAGAGTTGGAGGTGGCGATCTCACTCATTGAGGCTCATCATGTCGGGCATCCACATGATGTATGTCTCTCAAAAGGGCGTGATCCCTTTGATCAGATAAGTAATTTGTCGTTCTACTCGGGTAGATTGTCTTCCTCGCTGCTTGAAGGATTGATGAATCTCTTCTAATTTGAATTTGCTGGCATCATGGTTGTACTACTTTATGATGACGTGAGTATTGTAAGATCCAACAACTCACCCATGTCTCTTAGTTGTTGAAGATCGAGAGCATTCCTAAAGGGACTTTCTTAGAGCACTGAGTGAAAGCTACTTGAGCAATAACCAGACCAAAATCTTTGACTTCTGGCATCTTTCACTAGAAGAAGGTGACAATTCCTCATAGAGCTCCTATCACATCTTTAATAGTGCTTGTAAGTTTTTTAGTGACTTTGGGTTCTCACGAACTGTTTTGGAACTCCACTTGAAATCAAAGAAGAATGTGATCACCTCTAAGGAAAGGTGAGTGAACCATCTAAGAGTAAACTCTTTTAGAGTCATAATGAATAAGCAACACTTGCATCATTAATGTTAAGCAATGAGATTGCTACTTTAAATGATGCGATATAATCTAAAGAATTCATCTTCCCCCTATACAATTGACAAAATCTTGAACATTGTGTTAGGCTTCACTTTATTTATGTCTTTGGAGAAAGCTCTTTTTAGCTTAGGATTTATGTCTATCTTTGTCCTTTTGCCCTCTGCATTGGTATGAGGTCGAGGCCTCGTTGTCCGGATGGTAAGGCTCATCGTCATCATCTCCTTCTGCTAGAATAGAAGGCAACACCTTAAGGAGTATGGATTGCTTCCTCTTCAATACAGAGTTAGAGGATCTAATGGGTAGCTCCACTTGAGGGGATACCCTAAAAAGATGCTCCATTACTTCTCTGGCTAGCCACTATAAGAAAATGAGTTTTTAGTTCAAGCTCGCGAGTTGGTTTCTACCACTATGAGCTGAGCTTGAGCTTGTAATTCGAGCTCGAGCTCTACTTGAGCTCACAATTTGGTAAACGAGTCTAGCTCAATAAGGGCATGGCCTGAGCTCGACTCGGCTCCTTTATACCCCTAATCATATGGCAAATTCTTGGTTCTACCTTTGGACGATCTTACAAGAAGTTTTCGTCAGCTTGGTCCCATGTTGGATGGTTGTAAATAAGATTTGTGTTATTTATTAAGTAAAATCTTGATCTTGTCATCCATTAATTTCCGAGCAATCATGGACCCGAGGTGAGCTAATGAGTTGCCAAAGCCACTTCTGAGCTCGTGTTAAATTGGTGACTAGTTGGAGACAATTCAACTCATTGGTTGGTTTGATCTGAATTAACCCATAAACTACCCTTATGGGTTGGGACGCGAGGGAAGCAGCGAGGAATGACCTTAGGGTAGACGCGGGGAAGCAGCGGGAAATCACCAAGGGTAGACGCGGGGTAAAGGGTAAAAGTTATGGAGGAAAGCGGGAGGCGCGATGGTAATGCCGCTGCCCGCTTTCACTCCGCTTCCGCCGCCAGAATGCCCGAAGTCGCGAACCAAACATGTGACTTTCACGAAAAGCTGCGTGTAATAACCGCGCCGCGCCTAAAAAGCGCTCCCAAACAGACCCTTAGTCAATGTAATCCACTGAGAAATTAAAAGTATGAGTCCATTCTTTTCCTACATTTGAGAAAATTTTATTACGAAAATCGTTAATCATGACTATATTTCAGCAGGTTAGCTACACCTGTCATAATTAGGTTACAACAATTGTTTTTGGTGGCTACAATATTCTTTATTATTTACAAAAATCATAATTGGTGGCTATAATAGTCATAGTTAATTGCAATAATTGTTAGGTGGTTGACAATGGTTGTTGGTCGTTCCCCTTGACATGCGATAAATTTACATTAGTTTCAGCTTGAAATACTATGTTTTCTTCCCCATTTATCATGATTCATGCTTGTGAAATGTGACTTTTGGTTGTTTTGTGCATGTTACATGAGTTGAACAAGCGTTGCGAAGCCAAAACACGAAGCAAGAAAAATTGTTGCATTGATGTAATTATGACTTTGTGGCGTAATTACACTAGGCTTTCTGTGCATCTGACATAATTACACAAGGACCAGGTGTAGCTCTGTCGGCTTGTGACGTAGTTACGCTGGGCACGAATGTAGCTATGTTGACGACATTCGAAGGCTCATTTTGGCAAGATTTTTCATGCCAATTTTGGCAAGAGCTATACAAGGAGATGCATTGGGATGTTGCAGAGGAACTTGACAGCGCCATGGAGGCTTCTTCTAGCAATACATAGAATTTCTACTTCAAACTCTTAAGGCCACTTTTCCATTAAGTGCTGAGAGGTTGTGTATGAGAAGCGCTTAAGGGCTGTTGTGTGAGGGGGATCGTGGAAAGATTTTTATTGTACGATGAGGAATTGATTTATTGTAAAAACTGTTTTTGGGGTAACATTTAATAATTCATAGAATTATTTTGCTTCACTGTTCGGTTCTTATTCATTGTTAGACACACTCCCAACAAAATGAGTCTTGCTCGGAACAATAATCATTTCCTCATACATGCCATAAATGTGAACAATTGGAGGGGCATAATTTGATGAGACTCTCGCACGACCATACTGAACATTTGGTTCAAATTCATCATGTGAAGTCCAATACCAATAATGAGGTTGAAATCACCTACGGTATAGGTTCAAATTTACTTCATTAGGTGTGAGGTATACTTGATTCTTGTGCTTCACACAGGGGTATAAGAACCTACTTTCTGAAATGTAAACGAGCAACTGCGATGCCACATGCACGAACTCTTCAACACCACCAATACGAACTCTTCAACACCACCAATTTCAACACCACCAATAAACTGAACGAACTCTTCAACACCACCAATAAACTCATCAGTTAATTCTTTTCTTCATGGATATAATTTGTTATACATTCATGATTTAACGCTTCAAATATTCATTTGTACCATCAATGTAGCTCTATAGATTAGCGCACCTACACATTACACAACCTATTTGAAACCTTATGCCACCTACAAATCAGACATAAAACATATAGCTCACAAATTCAGATAATCAACCAATTAACCCATTAACACTCAAACTAACCCATCAACCCGCTATTAGAGTATTAAATTACTACACCGTTATCTTACCCTTAATCAAACAAAAGTCAACACTAGCATAACTTCACCCAAAACTTTCATATTACGAATTTCTTTTGTATTTACATATCACACCTAAATTTTCATATTTACGTACATGGCACAAATTGCACAAATTTCTTATGTATTTACCTATCTCATATACAAATTTTCATATTTACATGCATAACACAATTTTCTTATGTATTTACATATTTCACACCTAGAATTTCATTGTTAGTAGATCTGTTAATTTACATAGCATAAATTTCTTATGTATTTACACATCTCACTCCTAAATTTTTATGTTTACTTACATAGTAGAAATTTTTTTTTTGATTTACATATCTCACACCTAAATTTCATATTTACATACATAGCCCAAATTTCTTATGCATTTACATATCTCACACCTAAATTTCATATTTATATAAACATACAGCATAAATTTCATATGGTTTTACATCTCACACCTAAATTTTCATATTTACATATGTAGCATAATTTTTGTATGTATTTACATATCTCACACCTAGATTTTCTTATTTACATATATAGCAAAAATTTCTTATGCATTCACATATCTCACACCTAAATTTCATATTTACGCATATACCATAATTTGCTTTTGCATTTACATATCTCACACCAAAATTTTCATAAATAGCACAAAATTTTGTGTATTTATATATCTCACACCCAAACTTAGGGAAAACCATGGAATCCATATGCATTGTATACCTAACAATGGAATACGAAAAAAACTTGAGCAAAACTTATATATTTTGGGATCTAACACGTAAGGAAACTTGAGCAAAACTTATATATTTTGGGATCTAACGCGTAAGGGAAAAAAAAAAAGATGAAAACTTATGCTAAACCAAAGTTTAGAAGTGTGGAAGAAGATTTCTCACCTTGGACAGGGTTGGAGCACTGAATCAGAGCTGGACGTGCTGGAGAAGTTATGGAGGTGTTGAAAAAAAGCTGAAGGATAAGAGGACACGAGATAGAGTTGTTGTTCACGTGAGCCCTATTGTAGGGTTCTTGCGTTATAGAATTAGCGTCGGCACATGGCCGACGCTAATAAGTAAGATTGCCGTCGGCACATGGCCGATGCTATAGTGTCGTCTTAGCGACTTTTGCTAGATGCAACTCGCATGTGTTGTTTCTTTTAGAAGAAGAATTGCGGGGCAACGCTAATAGGTCGCTAATTTTGTGTCGGAAATAATTCTGATGGTAATTCTGATGCTAATTTACAGTTTCCTGTAGTGCTTGGCATAGGCTAAGGAAGATTTGATCCATACTTGTTAGCTATCACCTAGAAAAACTCAAAGGAAAAATATTGATAGAACACTATACTTGTCTCATAGGAGCACGAGCCTCATCAATTCTGAAGGACTCAAAGTTGCACTATGTTTTTTTCTGCTACTGCCACTTTTGTTTACAATTATTTCTATTTATTGCTCTTTTTAGGATTATTAAAATTTTCATTTGTCACTCTGATCACTTCAAATTGGATTAAGCAGTTTAGTGCTACCACAGTAAGAAATATTTTGATGACTATCATCGCGGGATGCATATGCAGACTCTTTATCTATGTAATACTTGATTGATATGTGATTGTCCGATTGCTTCACATCGATACATTCCCTGACAACGATGCCAAATACTTGATGCCCAAAATTACAGTGAAACAATCAGTCAATCTTAAGAGTATTCATGTCGACCAACTAATATATAAATAAAGAGTGTGTGTATCAATCCCCTAATGATATTTGTAAAAATATTTTTAATTGGGGAAGTTTTAATGTACTAAACTGTTGAATCTTGTTTGAAGTGATCAAAGTGAACTAGGGCCAAAATTCTCCTCAGCTTAGGTTTATGTCATATTACAGTTAAGAGGGACTTAACCATGTAGCGTTTCCCAAGGTTCCTCTATCTCATTTCTAGTTTGCATTTTCCTAATGATAATATGTCTATTCCACCAGATTATCTAGAGTTGTGAATTTAACTCGAAGATCGTTAATCACTCAAAAGTTGATTCTAATTTTGGCTCGAATTGAGATCAGACTTAAATATATGAGCCGATCTACGAACTAAAATTTTGGATCAAATTTTTTTTCAAGCCGACCCCAGCTTGGCTTGAAATCAGATTGTTAATAGCCCTATCAATGTTAGGACTATGAATTTAGTTAATTTAGCTCAAAGATCATTAGTTGCTTGAAAATTGGTTCAAATTTTGGCTTCTTGCCAACAGTTAGAAGTCCTAGCTCATGAGAGATTTTAACTTCTTAATTGATCAAATCAGGAGTAAACGATGATTGAAAGGTTAACACATCAACTCATGAAAATCGAGGGCATGAAATATATTTTCTGGGAAAACCCATGATGAAAATAAAAAGAAAAATCCCACCTTTACATCACAAGAAGCATGAAAGAAGATTTGCTATGAGACATGAGATAGAAAAATATGAAAGATATCATTGAAAACATCGAAGATACATGTGTAAGAAAGTACAAAAATTTACAACCAATCCAAATGCTCTTTTCAATAAACCAAGTCTTCGCCATACATTGAAAAGCTCTCCACGATCTCCCTCACACAATAGCTCTAAGTCTCTTTCTCTCATACACAACCTCTCAACACTCAAAAGGAAAAGTGGCCCTAGGGGCTTCTCCCCCCTAAAGGAAGGAAGAAATCCTTAGGTTTTGGAGTAGAAACCCTAAGTCTCGTTGGAAAAAGCCTCCAAAGTGTTGTCAAGCTCCTCTAGGGTGTTCCAATGCATCTCCTTATATAACACTTGTGGAAATCACTATGAAAAAAATTGTCAAAATGAGCCTTCAACTTAGTTGTGCCCGTGTTTGACGTAACAATGCATAACTATGCATGGTTTTGACATAATTACTTCAGGCACAGAGAGACTGGTATAATTATGTCGTATCGTGGCGTAATCACGTCAATCCAATAATTTCACTTGCTTCGTGTTTTGGCTCCACAACTTCGAAAACAACGTAAATTCACCTCTTGTCACACCAGTTCTCATCATCACAAGTAATGTCTTAGTTGCTAGCTTACTCTTCTTTTATTCTCTGCCCTTCATGTGAAGAATGAAAACTTATTTATAGTTTTTAAAATAGATTTCAGTAAATTTGACCAGTATCCCAAAATATCCCATCAAACAGTTTGTGTTGATCCATTTAATTATGTCATTTTTCATCATTTAAGTGGCTTAAGAACCTCCTAATGAATAAATCTTGGACTTGTTGGATTCCTCTTGTTGAATTGCTCGATGTGACTGTACCCATGCTAATTACATATAAACATTTCTCAGCCTTCTAATTAATGTTCAAAGTTTTTAGTTATACTTCAAGTGCTTGATCGAGGCTTATATAGATTTAAAATTAATCACTTTAAGTGGTATCAGAACTTTATCATCGAGATGCTTACTTTAACCTTAGATTTATTAAAATGAGAGTATGCACCATCTTAAAATTGAATATGAAATACATTTTTATCTAAAATGTAGCAAACACACACACACATGAGCAAATGATGGCTCTCTCTCTCTCTCTCTCTCTCTCTCTCGCAATCAAGTTAAAGGTTTTTTTTTTTAGCTCTCTTAAAGTGCCCACATGGTTGACATGAGCAACGGGCCGTGCAGTGTCATTCACATGCATTTGTGCCTTCATTGTTGACTCAATCAATGGTCCCATTTAGTTCTCCCCACACTTCCCTCCAAATAAGGCATTCAATCTACCACTTTGATTCATTATTGAAACATGTGACATATTGAGTAAAATAATTGAATAGAAACAGTTATATATTTTGTTTCAAATTAATTGAAACATAAATAAAAAAAAAATCATTAATCCTATTTTTTCAGAAAAAAAGTTGACTAAATTAATAGTGTTAAAATAGTTCCAACTATTTATGCTGGGTCATTTTAATCCCAAAGTTTATAGATGAGTCAAAATAGTCTCAAAACTCTATAAATTGGGGTTAAAATAGTCAGCAAAGATGATTATTAGAGCTCAATTATATTATAATTGAAATTTATTTTGACTCTCTCTCTCTCTCTCTCTCTATATATATATATATATGAAAAATGAATGGCTAGAGGCTATTATACGAGCCTCCAACCACCCCTAATGTGCCTAACAATTCGAGTACCACATTTTTAAGGTCAACCGTCTCAGAGAGAATTCAAACCCTCGACCTCTGGGGACTTATACCGTAGATGTCAATCAACATGCTGTAGTACATAGCACCCTCTCTCTCTCTCTCTCTCTCTCTATATATATATATATATAAGCTGTACGTTTGCCAATCATCATGAAGATTCACTTAGATCTCATGAGATGAGTATATGTCAACATTATATGAACCTATCAAAGCTGTGAAAGACTATTCACTGACATTTTGTTCCGCCACCTGTACAAAATTGAAGGTCTATACTCTTTGTTCAAAGAGTGCCCCACCCTATATTTCAGCTCCAGCTTCCTTTGACATTTCACTCCCATTTTATTTATAAATCTCATATTATTATTATGTATTCAACTCAATTTTTATTTAAATTAAAATTGAATTTTTGGAATGCTATTTATCATTCATAAAATAGTCACACCATAGGCTTTGCTATAAGTTAATATATTTGATATATTTAGAAATGTTTGGGGGTAGATTTATAAATACATAAATGTTTAGTATGTAAATGCCCCTTCTAATATATTGAAGGCACTGCTATAGGGGCTTGGGAGGGGGGGCCCGATTCACAGTATATATATTTTAAGAGAATTTTGAAAATAAATATGTAATTTTTTAATTATTTTTTTAGCCTTTTTATTACATTTTCTGCTACTTAAAAATCTCTTATGTCCATAATTGTAATAAAAAAAATGGAATTTTTAGTGTCCTATATGTGCAGGATATGTCTCCAAACTTTAATGTATATTATGATCATCAAACTTATCACAATTATATTTTTAAAGCTCTTTTGTAATTATTTTTTTTTTCTACTTATTGAGTGATAAATCATAAATATTAATATATATTCTATATGCATTTATGGGTATATTTTCTACCATTTAATTGATTCTTCATTTATTTTTGGGAAATTTCACAATTTTCTTAATTTTATGGAGTGAAATTCAATGCAAATTTCTTTGGAATTTTAGAAGGAAAAATAACTATTAAAACAAAATTAAAATCAAATATTCTTTTTTTAAATTATATATGTCTCTAATAAGTCTAAGATCTATATATATAAGGAATTGTCAGAGACTATTATGTGAGCCTTCTCTAACAATTCGCTCGTCACCCCTTAAGGCCAGCTGTGCCAGAGGGGATTCTAATCCTTGACTTGAGGGGTCAGCGAACAAAGAGTTGTTCGTGTTCGGCTCGTTTGCAATTCGAGCTTTAAAAACTTGTTCATATTCGACTCGTTTACTTAAAGAACGAGCTGAACACGAGCTGATTCGCGAACAACGAACTTTTTTGACAGCCGTATGTGTGTGTGTGTTGAAATTTAGAATACTTAATTTTATTTCATTGATATAAATGGGGTTATAAATAACCCTTACTAAAATCCTATAATAGGAAAAATAATAAAAGGAAAATAATGTGAAAGGAAAGATATATCACTTGATATCTCCAATAATTAATTCATATTACTTATTAGGAGATATAGGAAATAATATAAAATGGGAAAAGAAATAATTCCTAATCTAAGGACATAAATATAAAATAGGAAAGGAAATATCTCCTTATTCCAAGGAAATAATTTATTCCTCATAACTTCATATATATATATAAAATGTTTTATAAGACATTCTTCTTATAAATCCTTAAAAGAATAATAATTCCTCATTAAATTTCATTCCCAACACACATAAAAATAAATATTTATTCTCCCAATCATGTTTTATTTTCAACATGTGACATGACAATGACAATCTACCAATATTTTACAGTCTTCTCCACCAATTAAAAACCAGATTACCCCTAATTTCATGCACATAAAATCACAAAAATTACACTCTCCCCCCTATAAATAGCAAGCCACCACCATGACAAGCTCTGCAAACCCAGCTGCAAAAATAGGCATGGGAGAACCAGAAAGAGAAGTCTATTATGTTTTCATGAACCATGATCCTCAGTATGAGCGTCTAAGACAAGACCGGTATGTATATATTATATATATTTATAATTATTTTCATGCTAAAAATAATATATAATTACTGTGTTGAGATTTGCAGATCTAAGAAAGGTGTTCAGTTGCTGAATAGATATCTAAGCAATAAGCACAAGCAGTTCTTGGCAAAGCTTCTGCTGCCAAATTCTTACAACAAGAAGTCATCTCTGGCCATTGTTGATGGTTTTGCTGTGGAAATAACCCAACAGCAGGTATTCATATTCTCAATATATATATATATACAGACTTCACGTGCTCAGATCAAATGGTCGGACATCTGCTTGTCAATTGTAAGTCTCATACGATCTGAGGTTCAAATCCTTTGAGTGTAAGGCGAGGTACACAAATTGTTAGGCATATTGGGGACGATGGAGGCTCTTACAATAGCCTAAAACCATTCCTTTTTTTTTAATATATATATATATATATATATCTGAAAATTATTTCATTATTCAAAATATATGCGTAGAAATTCGTGCGTTAGATCTATGTAATGAATTAACAATCTCATGAAACGTTGAAGATACATATTTAAATTGATGATGGTTAGGTTTTTCTTGGGGACAAAAATGCACTTTTTTTGTTTTATGATAAGTTTATACATATTTTAATCTAAATTTTTTGTCTTTATATATATATATATATATATGTATGTATGTATGTATGTATGTATGTATGTATATATGTATGTATGTAGATTTCATATTTTTGTAAGTTAAAATAGTAATATTTTATATATGATATGAAAAATTTGAGTGATATAAATGTAAAAAAATTCAAAAGTTTAGGAGTTAGATACGTAAATATTTACATAATGCATGTAAATGCCATAATTTTAATTATTAATTAAATTATTTGTCTCCAATGTGCAGGCAGAAATCATTAGATCTGCAAAGGAAGTGAGGGTGGTGGATAAGAACATGGAGCTTCCCAGTGGGGCTTAATTAGTGATTATTATATATAT